>NC_028637.1:98072299-98077965 GCF_001406875.1 Solanum pennellii
GTTGGTATGGTGGGTGGGGGATCGAAAGAGAGTTTTGAAAAATATTTTTTTTAAAATTTTTTAAAGAAAAGTCATTTTCTTAAAATTGTTGATTTGAATAATAAATATTTAATCAAATTAAATATAAAAAAATTAAAAAATATCTTTTAAAAAATATTTTCTTTTACACTAAATACATTTTCCAAAACTTCCCATTTATTTTCTTGAAGTATGTAAATGATAAAGCCAAACTTCATCTATACATATTTCTATGTTCTTTCTTTGCGAAGAGACAAAGAAAGAGAACATACTTTTCCCTCAGTTTTTAGGGATTTTCTTTTAAGATAAATTTTCGTTAGATATTAAAAAAGTTTGTTAAATAGTAAAGATATATTTAATATTGGGTGAAAATTCTTAAAAATAGTGTCTTTGACACGCTTTGAACTATGAAAATTTTCTAAAAGTATTTTCCATTAAATTTTCAAGATTATATAATTATAAAAAATTTACTTTCTTAAACTATGTATAAGTCAAAATCCAATAAATAAAGTAAAATTTATTAAAAATAGATATATATATATATATAGTATTTTTTATTAGATAGGAAAAAAATTGCATCTCAATAGGTGACTTCAAATTTATTAGCAATTCTGCACTTTAAAAACTAAAAGTAAATAAATTAGATTTTTTAAAAAATACCTCCAATTCATTTTTTAAATAAATTAGATTTTCTAAAAAAAATAATACCTTCAAATTATATTTAGTGCTAGGACATTGATATGTTTGAGCCACGCGTGATCATGAGTAGTACTCCATTAGTTTATTTTTAATTGTTATACAACGTTTTTCAAAAGTGAATTTAACTAATTTTCAAAGTTAAGTTCGATTTATATTATTTGATATTTTAAACAATAATATATATATTTAAATACTATACAAAAAAAACCATAGATCACAAGTTTTGCATATCAAGATGATAAAAAAATATTGGGTAAATGTATAAGTATCTTCTAGACTATGCCACGAAATTTAGAGACACACATAAACTTAACTAGAGTCCTATGACATGTTAAAGAGAGTGTACACACTCTCGTTAAGACAGGTGATGAGCGTACAAATTGGATACATGTCAGTTTTTAATTGGTCACTTTGTAATTAGTTGGTACACATATTTATTGATAATAAAACTTATATATATTTAATTATTTTTTTCCTTTCTTTCAAAATATTTGTTTTAATTTAGTTTCACTTTCATTTTTTAATTGATTTATTATCTTTTCACTTTTAATTATTTTAATAAATTGTGTGTATTTTAAAAAATAATTTAGAAGTGTCCTTTAATTTTAATATTTTTATATTTTTATATTTTATTTTATTTTCTTCACTTATTTTGATATCCGTTCAAAATTAATTTATTTTAAATAAAAGATGTTTGATATCAAATCAAAACGAAAGACAAAGAAAATCAATAGAAAAATAAAATAGAAAAAAATGAATGTAAGTAAGAAAATATAGTTTCCCTACAAGGTAAAAAAAATGTTAGCTTAATTTAAATACAAAATAAAAAAATAAAAATATTTTAAAAAAAATAAATTATGCAATGTTATTTTTAAAAAATTAAGAATTTTTTCTTTTTTAAAAAAATAATTAAAAAGAATTATTTGCACATATGGCGGACGAATGCGTACAAACACAACCAACTTGGGTGGTTGAAGGTTCCACATCAGCACAAAAATTACACAAGAATACGAATAATTTGAGTTCAGGGGTATTAAGATCTTAGTTGAGTTTAGGTGTGTCTTTGAGATTTCGGTCATAGGCTAAGGGTACTTATGCATTATCCCAAAATTTATCATAAAATGTTAATGAAAATTCTTATAATTTGACTCTAAAAAAAATTATAACAATTAAATGCGTACGAAAGAAGTAAGTATTTTTCCTGTCCTAATTTATGTGACAGATTTCTAATTAGAAATTGAAACAAATCTATTTTTTATTTTAAATTTTTTCACATTATTTTTAGGTATTTTGAATTCTTAATTATTGTGACTTATATTACCTTTTATGTTATTTACATATGTAGAACCTTTACAAATACTACTATTAATTTTAGGGAAAAGGGTCTGATATGCCCCTCAACTTTGTCATTTAGAGCTGATATACCCTTCGTAATAAAAGTGGTTCATCTATGCCCTTACCGTTATACAAGCGGCTCACATATACCCCTGCCGTTACAAAATGGCTCATATATACCCTTCATTTAACGGAAGTTAAAAAATTAATTTTAAATTTATATTTATTACTTGTAATTTTTTTTAAAAAATTATTTAGGGGTATATGATTCTTCTATCAAAATTTAAGGTATATTTTAATTTTTTTCATACATAAATTATTTTTTGACTTTTTTTATTATAATTATTTAAGTTTCTTATACTTATTTTGTTTTTTCCTTTCATTCCTTAGTTTAAAGAAAAAAATTAAACTATTTTTTTTGCGTGTATTGTAATTTAATTTCGTATTCGAAGAAAAAATTTGGTCATCTACAATAAGTTTTACAAGAATACTAGTGAAACACAAAAAAATTTGATTATCAAAATAATAATTATAAATTAGTCATTGAAACAAATAAAGGTAAAAAAAAATATGTTTGACGAGGAATAAATTTACTCACATGGGATTATATTTTTTAGAAAAATATAATAAAACTTTAGATTAAATTTTTTTTTTTTCATTTTCGTTAGAGGAAAAGGGTATATGTGAGCCATTTTTTTACAAGTAGGGGCATATATGAACCACTTTCATAATAAGGGGTATATCAGCTCTAAATGACAAAGTTGAGGGGTATATCAGACCCTTTTCTCTTAATTTTATTTTTAAAAAATTAAATATCTAATTAACAGATTTTCGATTAAATTTAAATTATTTAACTCACGAAATAATTACCTCGTATTCTGTGCCATTTGTGTCATTCATCACGTACACAGATTTGTGCAGGGATTGAGATCCAAATATTATATTCGTTCACGTGATTGCATAATAAAGGAGCGGAATTAGAATATTTTATTTATATAAATTTTAAACTATATTCTACTTTTGCTTAATTATTAGGTTCTGAGCAGATTAATTATAGGTATGAAACAATCTTTTCTAATATTAGAGCCAAATCACAAGGCATTTTGTGTTTGGAATGATATATGTAGTCAGGAATAAAGTTTAACATAATTTTATGGTTTTATATTACAAAATATGTCATGTAGCCTGAGTCAGATCTGTTTTGCCTATTTAACATGCATACATATAATATATCGATTTAACTGTATTCAATATTTTTGATATAAATACATGTATAATAAAATTTCATTATGGCATCTTATGATATTTTGATATTTCAATTATAAATAATGATTTGTATGTTTGACAAGATGGCATAAGAGTAAAAAAAGTTTTGATAATTTTTATAATTCATGAGGTTTTCAGATTTATGAAAAAAATAATTTTTGAAATTTAAATTGTATGTTAAAAAATTTGACCTGATTAATATAATTTAATACCGATTAATTTCTAAAGTTATAAATAAATTTAACAAAAAAGATTCGATCATTCAATCCATCAAATTTAAATTTTAATTTCGTATTTAAATATAAACTAAGGCCAATTGAACCCTATTTTTTTTCTTGCTATTTTTCCTTTAGTAGCAAAGGAATGTTGTTTTGTTTGTTTTTCTCGACGTTTCTTTCTCGTTTATGATTTGATTAATTTTAATTTGTATTAAAAAATTCACTATATTTTAGGATAAAGTGTATAAAAGGCGAATTTAAAATTTAAAATTTATAAATTATTGTAAATAGTAACCTCAAATTAATGTATATAATAATAATTGCACATACAATCAAATGTTTTAGTATAGTTAGTACATATTTATTAATATAAGTAAAAAGCGGGAAGACTAAAAAAATGAATTGAATTAAAAATAATATTAAGTGCTAATTAAATCCTCTCCTTTATTGTCAAGTACACATGTGATACAACAAAGGTTTCTAATTATACTATATAGTACCTAGAAGAAGAAAATAATTCACTTTCTAATTTTTTTTGTTTTATATAAATTTATTAGTATCATACTTTCTCTTATCAAAATTTCAATTAAAATATTTATAAAAAATAATTTACGGAATATTTTGATATAGAATACATTTTTTACCTGCTCATCAGTTATGGAGTATGGGAAAAAAAGACTGAAATGTGTGGGATAAGATGACCAAAATGGTCCTTAATATACTGTAAGAACTACGAATTCTATCTGGATATTAAAAATTCTGTTATAAATATATTTGTGTTATAGTGAATATCTAATTATGTAGAGTCCTTTTAGGATATGGTTAGAAATCTTACTTAGCGACAAAGTTAAGTTTTTCGTATAAATAAAGGATTTTCCCTCATCGTAAAGAAAATCAATAAATCCTGAATATACTTCAAGATAAATAAGAAATCTTTCTCTTCTCCCTATTTTATTCGTCTTCTAATTTTATGTAGTTTCATAACAAATTCATAATTATTGCTATTTTTTATTAACTCCAAAGAAAGAATTCTATAAAATCTAATTCTATTTTTCTCTCATTCTCCAATAAAATTTACTATTCCTCTTTCCTAATATACTACTCCACTGATCTTATATCCTTTTCCATTTCAAGCAAGAAAAATATTAATATTTTGTTAGAGAAAGTAGAAATAATAGTGTCAAATTTCATGGTGTTCTTCGTTAGAGCTAAGCAATAATTCATTACTTGATTTTGTAATAAGTTACGTTAGTTTCATATTTAAATTTAGGTATAATATATAAATGTGCCCTTTATATTAATCTTATTTTACGTTTATATTATTTAACTTTGGATATGTACAAGTAGACACTTAAATTTGTATAAAATTGAACAACTAGACATCATACATGGCCATAATACATGTAGGATACCGCATCGGATAAAAAATGACATGAAGGATGTATGTAGGACATGTCTGTCTATTTGTTTAACTGTATACAAATTTAAATGTCTATTTATGCAAACCAAAAATTGAAAGGCATAAATGTAATTTAAAGTGAAAATAAAGGACATATTTATGTAATATACCTTAAATTGATTAACATATTTTTTACTATCTATTATATTTAAGGTAAAGGATCAAAATCAATGTCTTTTGTTTTACGTTAAGAATCACTTCAATCAAGTAAATATATATTAAAGATCAAAATTGATACATTTGCTATACATTAAGGATCATTTCAATCAAATAATACATATTAAAAATCAAAACTAAATACTACGCACATATTAATGATGTATTCCTCCAAAACACTTACCAAATCTAAAGTAGTAAAATTCATCATATTTTTTTGGTGCAATTTAAGAAGACAACATCAGAATTTTTGGATGCAATAAAAAAATAGAAAGATGAATTTCTAACTTGATTTAAATTTCAACTAAATAAAAATTTTCGAAAAAATAGTAGAATCATGTTTTACTAAATTATCTTAAATATTTTTGTATTTATAAAATTATTAGTTTATTATACTAATAAGAGTCTTTCGAAAATATTCTTTTAATCTTATTAAAATTGGTGATTTTTTGTGTTGATCCGAGTTATGTCGAAAATAAAATGCCTTAAAAGAGATTTATTAGTTTAAAGAGGTT
>NC_028637.1:98078377-98108628 GCF_001406875.1 Solanum pennellii
ATATGTATATATGTATATATATATATGTATATATGTATATATATATGTATATATGTATATATATATATACATAAATTCACATTATAGCAAATATAAAAATCATATTCGTATGTTATAACTATAGTTTGCATAATTGCACTGTATAACAAATCTTATGTTTGCTGTGAAGCTTTTGATTTGTCTAATTTGTTAAATGCGTTTAATTTTACACAAATTGTGTAGTTTTGTATAAATTTGAATTTGTACAATAAAATTTGTATGTATATAATTATTAGTGTATAAGACGAAAATATATATATTTTTATATACACTTTTCTCTTGTTTTATACGAATATAAACACATTTTATACATCTGTATACCGAATGGAAAACTGTATACCAAAAATGACTAATAGTATACCTAAATGACCAAAAATTGGGATGTTTATTGCTAATTACAAATAAAATAAACTATTGCTATAACAATTAATTGAATAGATAATTTACTATTTCATATATATATTGAAAATTGATCAAATATACCATCCGTTTGATGTTGGGATCAAAGATACCCTTACGGTGTATTGGCTCACTTTACCTTTCAAAACTAACAGATGTCATGTCAAATTACATAAAATAATAATTTTTGTTCGTTTGAATTTTCAAGTCAGCAAAAAAATTAATTATTTTATGTGATTTTTAAGATGACACGGCATTGATCAAAATTGTTGTAATACTATGTGACCATTCAATATAGTTGAAATAATTTAGTTTCGATACATGTATAAAATATACTCTATCAATCCATCTTAACTATTCAAATCAATTTAGATTTATATAAATTTTACAGTTTTGTTGATATAAATTCAATAATCAATTCCGTTGGTTGATTTGATTTTGAGAGGAAATTAATCTCATTATTGTAAATCATTGTCAGCTAATTTGCTTTTAATAAATAATGCAAATAAATATTATTTTCAAATGATAAAGTTAATTTGTATAAAATGAAATAAATATTATCTATAAACACACTTAATAATATAATGAGAACAACAATTAATAACTTTTCACCACTAATATGAAATTGACCCCCTAATAATATTTTGGGACATATCTAATTACCCTTATCGAATGAATAATGTATAAATGTTGGGGCAAAAACTACACTATTTATACCTTGTTTAGCTTTTGAATATACCGTTTGAAGATGAGTTATACTATTTATACATAATTAATAATTTAAATTTATATATATATATATATATATATATATATATATAAGAGTGAAGTGGGAGGACGATCAAGGGCAAAAATACAATTTCACTCTAACAAAAATCTATGAAGAAAGATATTAAATAATTCTATAATTATCTTTCTATATACGAAGTGAATAATGATCAAGGGTAAAAATGTAATTTACGCTAACAAAAATCTACCAATAATGATAACAAAAAATTAAATAGTTCTAGAAACAACTTAAGTTGTTGTTATTATCATTAACTTATTTTGTTGTTACTTCATTTCTTTTTTATTTCTTTTGTGAGTTAGTGTGATATTTATTTTATTATTACTCTATTTTACTATTACTTTAATTTAGTTCTTAATATTTTTTCTATTCATTATACTTATAAAAAAAATACTTTTTATATAAAAATATCATGAATTAATTATTTCAATCTTTATTTTGGCTCTAATAAATATACTTGAAAATAAATTAGTGTGATAAAATTAATGATATACATTATATTGAAATTAAACAAAAAGATGTTAAAAGTAACTTTACAAATAAAAATGAACATCATGATATATTTGTATCAAAGATGACCAAGAATAAATATGTAATTTTATTCTAACAAAAATCTATCAAGAATAAAATAATTTTAGAAACATCTTTCTATATATGAAGTGAATGATGATCAAAGGTAAAAATGTAACTCATACAAGCAAAAATCTACCAAGAATTATAACAAGAAAATTAAATAGTTCTAGAAACATCGTTAGGTATTATTATTAGCATTACCTCATTTTTGTTATTTCTTCATTTTTTTATGAGTTATTTTGATATCTATTCATTATATGAAAGTCAATAAATAATGATTACGCTTAGCTCTTAATAATTATACATCAAGTATAATATTAGGTGGAACCAATTAAAATTAAAATCGAAATTTATATGTATATTAAATTTTATGTATTGAAATATTTTTTAATTTTGTGATCTTTAATATTTTATATAAAAAAATTAAAATTCAGAAGTTATTTTCTTTTTGAAATAAAATAAAGAAGAAGGGAGTCATATATTAAAAATGAAATATATATGTGTTATTATTGAAATGAGCTTTCATATATTATTACTTTTTAAAAAAATTTATTTGGCTTCTATTAATTTGTGCATATATGTGGAGTTTTAAAGATTTGAACATTTTAATATAAAAATATAATGATTTGAAAACTTTAATTCTTCGTTTTAATTTCTAATTTGATACATATTTGAAAATTATATATATATATATAAAAAGCTTAAAACGCAATGTAACAATTTAAGATATTTTTAGAAAAACATAATTAAAAAACATAATAAAATTTGGTTGACTCCCTTATTTTTATCGGGAAAAAAAAGGTTGCATACATTGTTTGAAAATACCGTAAGAACTAAAAAGTACTATGAATACAGTAAAATGACAATTAAAAATATGTGAGAATCATATAAGAAATTTTGTTTACTTTCCTAAAATCACTTGTATCACATAAAATAAAACAGATGGAGTATCATATATTATTCAAAAATAACATAAAAGGTACTCCATAAGTTAACAATTTAAAACATTTTTTTAGAAAATACATAAAAAATTTAGTTTACCTTTTCAAATTTCATTTGTATGACATAATTTGAAAGAAAAAAAACTAACATACGTTGAGCCTACACTGGCGCGGGCACATGCTATCTAGTATATATATATATATATATATATATATATATATTAAACTCTCCTAGGAAAAATTGAACATATAACCAATTAAAATTAATTAATTACTCTCCATAGCTATAGTTTGATAATAACAATCTGTAGCTGCATGTTATATGGAGGAGAGAGGCGAGCGAGATTGGGAGAGAGACGAGATAAAGGGAGAAAAGAGTGGTAGAAAGGTGAATTGTATATCTATATTGGTTAGATAATCGTATATTATACATATGTATTTGTATATATGGCAAGAGAGATAGGGAGAGGGAGGAGAGAGGCGAGTGAGACAGTGAGAAAGGCGAGAGAGATCAAGAGAGAGAGGAGAGAGGCGAGCGAGAGAGGGCAGAAAGTAGGAGAGAGGTGAACTGTATATGTATATAATTATATATTATACATATACATTTGTATAAATGGCAAGCAAGATTGAGAGAGAGGAGAGAGGCGAGAGAGATTGAGAGAGGGAGGAGAGAGGCGAGCGAGAGAAGGCAGAGAGTGGGAGAGAGATGAATTGTATATTTATATAGGTTAAAAAATTGTATATTATACATATTTATTTGTATATCCTGGCGAATTATACATATACAAACATGACAAATTATACAAACTCGAAGTTAGTACAAGTAATTAATGTATAATGTTAGTCGCGAGTGGTAATTATAACAAACTATAGCTATATGAGTAATTAAATAGTATAAGTTTGCTTAGCCACGTAATTTTCCGAAAAAGGGCTATTGGGCCTTCTCCTCTGTAGCCTAAGTTATTTCTTCTCCTCTTCATCTTCTCAGTCTCCTTCTCCTCCTCCTTTTTTCTGTTTAAAAAATAAATAAAAATCGACATAGCATAGTCATGAATTGTTTTGAGCGAATTATTTATTCAAAGATTCAAAGTATCGAAAAAAATTCTTATCTAAAATTTAAGGCTATTTAGAGGTGAGTTTGATTTGATCGAGGATGAATAGTCAGTGTATATTTCATGTATAAGTAACTATATTAACATTTTTGAGTGTATCACAATGCAAACTTAATGTATAGCTCATGCATAGATAGTTATATTGTATAGCCAGTGTATACTTTCTATAAGTTTTGACGAGTTATACCTTATAGTCAATGTATGTTTTTTTATAACCTTGGCTATTATTACGTAAATAAAAAACGGTTATATTTATTATAAACTAATTAAATTATTGTATATATTTAAAACTAGACTTATTTTAAACTATCTTAGTAGACTTCCATCTGGTTCCGCGAGTATTTATAAATGGTATGTACTTATTACAAGATTATCAGTATTTTATACGGTCAACTAGGAAATAAATTTTTCAAAACATTTTTTTTTATATAAATAGGAAGAAAAAACAAGGAAATCAAATCACATAAGCCGACCCCTACATAGAAGCGATAGCAAAACCAAGCCAGATAGGCGCACAACCTTATAGCACAACAATTATTTTCTTTCAAGAAGGGGCATCAACTTCTCTTCTTTGGCGATGGAGAGGATGGTTCATCAAAAGTCGCATCATCAAAAACCTAGATACAGGTACTCAATTCTTTATCAATTGTTTTTCATATGTATATAAATCTTATGTAATAGATACATTTCAATCTTTAGGTACAATTATTATTTTTTCGTTTCTGATCTGTATCAACTCATTAAATTGAATTTGATTTTGTGAGAAATTTAAAAGTGGTGTTGTTTAAATTTGATAGAAATAGTCTAAGGAGATTGGTTACGAAAATCGAAGTCGTTTAATAGTTATGAATTGATTTTAGACAAGAATTGAATTTAAAAAACATAGAAGGGGATCATAGAGCTAATGAACAGATCCACTCTTTATCCTATTCAAAGATCTGCGCGATCCAAAATGAATTGATTGATTCAAAAAAGACCTTGTTCTTTGAAAGATCTATCTCGTGTATGATACTGCATGGTTCCACTCTATAAGAATTCCAAATCAGTCTCTTAAAGCTCATCCTTTTCAGAGACTTATACATCATTGTTTGAATCGATTTGAAGTAAAATTTGAGTTAAATTTCAAATAAACCTAAGGAAAAAGAGGAAGTTAGCTTTAGTATAACAATGTATATGTGTATATCATCTTTTATACACTATGAACACTTGTATACACTTATAAGTATATAATATACAAGTCTTGTATATAACCATTTAGGATTGGGGATAAAATCGAACATACATGATTAAATTTGGGATTATAATTATACTAAATTTGGTGAGATCGATTAGTCTAGATCTATAATTCAGAATAATTTAATTTGTATATCAAACAACTAATAAACTAGAAAAAATTATTTTCAATTTATTTATTTTTAAACTCTCGAGTTTGAAGCTTAAATAAATATAACAAAAACCTCGATGTTATTTATGATCCATAAAACTTAACAAAAACAAATTCAGAATTGTGTGAGTTCCTCTTTTTTCTTTCTTTTTTGTTGGAGTAATTTTTTTGTTTTGTTTTCAAGTAGATGAGAATAATCAATTATTTTAGTCGAAACGAGTAATTTAATTATATTATTATATTTTTAAAATCCTTAAATATATAATAATTTGCCTTTTTTCTAGCCATGTAATAGACTAGTTTAGTAGATCATAGATTTTAAATTTTCAATTTTTAGTTTTTGTAATTTTGAAAAAGTTTTGGTCTACTTGATAAATATTTAAACTTTAGATTTTTAAAATCTAATTAAATTTTTTTGGTCAAACACATATTAAAGATTAATTTGTTTAAATTCTCCAAAATATGACCAAACATTAACTCAATATTCCCTCAAGTCCAATATAAATGAATTGTTAATAATTACTACAAATTAATTTGCTAATTATTACCAGATTCTAGAAGAAGAGATAGTCATTAATTGTGATTTACAATTTGTTGACTATCTCATTTAAAAAAGGATTATTCTGAATAAAAACAAATCAATACATTTTTAAAATTTGTAAAATTCATTTATTTCAAGTCATATAAAATATTTTAATAATTCATTTGTATTCAACTAAAAGGAGTTTATTTTAATTAAAAAAAATGAATTTAATTGAATGGGTCAAGAGTATAAAGAAAAATGTGAGGGTGTATTTTCAAGTCAAGCCAATAGTCATTGTATATTATTTTATTTATTACATGGGAACAAATATGGTCAAATGTATAATTTTATGGTTTTGTATTATAAAAAAATGTACAATGATAGGTAAATTTAACTTATTTTTCTATAATACAAGTGTAAATATGATTAAAATTTTTAATATGTTATTCAAAGAAAATTTTAACCCCCTTAGTAGAAATCTAGCTGGCTCTGACACTATTAATAAATAATATTTTACATATTACAAAATTATTAATATTATGTTGACAATCAAAATAGGAAAAAACATTATGAGCAATAATTTTTTTTTATATATAAATAGGAAGGGAAGGGAAAAAAAAAAAACTCAAATCATATAAAAAGGTGTTAACTTCTCTTCCCTAACGGTGGAGAAAATTGTTCTTCGAAAGTTGTATTGTCATTAAACTACATTTAAGGTACTACTCAATTCTTAGTTATTTTTTTTTTTCATATGTATACACGTACTATATGATAAATTCATTTATTTATTTTATATCGAACTTGTTAAATTTTAGATTTGATTTGTTTGAAGGGGTGTTTAAATTTGTTAGAAATAGTTTAAAGAGATTGGATATAGAATTTGAAATCGGTTAAAAGTGATATGGACTGTCTTTTTAAGTAAGATTTGGAAATAAAAATTATAAAAGGAGATTATCCACGGAGTTTTATACATTATTGTTTGACATACGAACTATATTTATTCTGATTATAGTCCTAGATTAGTGGATTTCACTAAATTTAGTATAGATCTAATCTCAGATCTAACCCTAGATATTCGATTTTCTCCCGAATTTCTAATAGTTATATACAAGACTTGGACATTATTATATTTATAGGTGTAAAAAAATGTATAAAAACATATAAAATGTGATACACATATATACATTGTTATACAAAGTTGACTCGGTCTTTTTCTCTCTTATGAATTTAACTTAAATCTACTTTAATTCAAAAAAAATTTAAGTTTTGAGTTTTTTTAGGTGTTATGACAATCGATCTGAACAACTAATAAACCTTCAATAGCAGAGGTACCCATTGTATTATCTTCTTAGTTAAAATGACAACGAGGAGGCCTGACCTGTTAGATGACCCAAACATGTCATTAAGTTATTGGATGGATCCTCTAACTATAGTTGTTTAAGGTCGAGTAATAGACAGGTGATTTGGTGTGAAAATAATGTTGTGTGGTAGCTAGGGTTGAGTGAGATTATGTGGAAAATTGTATTATTTATATTTAGTTATAATTACTTTTTCTTTCAAAATTAAAATTTGAAACACAAATAAATTAAATTTTATTCAGTAATTATTTTGGCAAATTAAACTGTCATTCCACTCCCCTTTATTTGATTTGACTTGATCTATCCGTTATTATAAAGTCTCTTGAACTTCTGCGGGATATAAATATGAAATTTAATAATTTTCTCTAACTAATCTAACATTAAGAATTTACTTTTGAAACTATTTTATATTATTAGTAGAATGTCATATCTTAAAAGGGGTATTTTATATTTAACGGATCATTTGCTATATGAGAGATAAAAATAAATTATTTTGGAATAAAATTTTGGTGTCTTCTTATGAGTTATACTTGACATTTAGATAGGAGATTAGAATGTCTTTTCTTGGATGTGGAAAGTTCGTCAATCAGGTTTTATCAGTTTGAAAAAATGAACTTCAATTTTATACAAATTTTGTTACAAAATACTAAATTTCTTTCGACGACAATTCAATTCAGTCTTTAAAAAACATTCTTAATTAAATATCGCAAGAATCAAAATCATAATTTTACATATACTTTTTTGAATTTATTTTTCCATTTTCCCAAGATTGGAAGTTAGTTTAAAAACACTCTCAAAGGGTTAGTTGTATGACTTATTGAGATATTGGGCTTCATAGATTCCAAGTGTATATTGATTATTTTTGGATACATTTCTCTTAATATTTCATGTGATTTTGAGCTATTTTATGTCACATTATCTAAAGGGCCCAATTATGTCACCAAAATTATTTTTCCAAATTAAGTAACTTCTTCCAACTCATAGATTTATCTGATTTTCAAATACTTTATATTTAAGATGTGATATTCTTTTTTGTCCTTTCTAACATTATTTTATGTCAAGAAGAAACCCCAAGAAGTTAGAGTACTATTTAAGAATACTTTTGAAAGTTCAAAAGTACTTTTTGAGTAAATAATAATTATATTTTAGAGAATAAAATTATTTGGTCTATTTTTTGGTTAAAAAAATAAGTGATTTTGCATAATAGCATTATATTTTACTACATGATCTAAATGGTTTTCAAATCATTTTCTTTTTTAAACAGACTTACCTTAATTGTTTTCATTATATTAGTGATATATCTATTTTCATCAATTAACTTTAAATATTTTTAATATTCTTTAATTTGATATTTTCACTGAATTATCTCCTTTTAACCTAATAATATTCTAATTCAAACATATATTAATACTATTCTGAGTCTGTTACTAGCAATAATAACATATTCAGTATAATATTATACCGTGAAATATAAGAAAAAGGACAAGAAGAGAGAGAGGTGGGCCTCGTCCGTACGGTTTTTTCACCACTAAAAATACGGTATAATACTACTACTACTACTGGTAGCTGCAGCAGCAGCAGTAGACGCAGTGTGTGCCAATAGGGTACTTCTATTGCTACCCCACAACCGCTATATATACATTACCTTGCATATTTGTAGTAAGCAACCTTTTTTTTTTCCATCGTTCTGAGTTTTCTAAGGTTTTTTCTTCTTCGCTGGTTCTCTGTGTATGTGTTTTGATGGTTTTTCTTGCTTTGTACATACAATATATGGGGTTGTCATGAGATGGGTGTGGTGTTTTTTTTGTGTTCTTGATAAATTTCTAGTTTTTTGTTTGTATACTATATTATGCTCTCTTTCTCTTTGTGTATGTGTTATGATGGTTTTTCTTGCTTTGTATATCAATGGGGTTTTCATGAGGTGGGTGTTTCTATATATTTTAAATGGGTCTTTTGTGTTTTTGATGAGTTTCTTGTTTTTTTTTGTTTGTAGACTATATAATGCTCTGTTTCTTGATTTTTCTTGTTTTTTTTTGTTGTATACAACATGCTCTGTTTCTTGATAGGTTTTCTTGTTTTTAGCTTGTACACATTATGCTCTGTTTCTTGATAGTTTTTTCTTGTTTTTTGTTCGTCTGCATTATGATAGAGGTTCTTGTTTTTAGCTTGTTTACAACATGCTGTGTTTCTTGAAAGATATAGGGTTTTGAAGAAAGATTTTTTTTATGGGTACGCAAGATATCACTGTATGTATGTGAAGGTTTTGAATATAATGGTTTTTTGATCTTATGTTGCTTGGTCTTCCATGGATGTTTCACTTTTACAGTAACCCATAGCATTGGAAATCGTTTTGTTTTCCGTTTTGGGTAAAAGGGTTTTTGAAAAGAAACCATTATTAATCAGCCAGAAAAGGAAAAAAAGTGCTTTTAATTTCATAGCAGCTGTTATCAATCTCAATGTTTCTACATTATTTATTATTGTAGTAAAGTTTTGTGACCTTTTTTTAGTATTTAAGCATCTTCTTATCCTTATAAGAAGATTCTTGTAGTGTCATTACTTACAAAATACTCTCTCTTGTGTATGGTGATTTTGTTTGCTCTCTGAATATGTATATTCATCTTGATTCATATATGTATATAACACAGTATTTGTAACTTGTAAGAATATTTGTTTTTTTCTTGCTTTGATTTATTTTACTTCTGCTTTTTGTATCAGTGTCTGTCTGTGCTATCTGCATGTTGAGTTGTGTGTGTATTTAGCTCTTCATTAATGGAGTATCTGTTTAGTCAACCTCTTAGTCCAGCCCATGTGCTCTGAGTTTGTTTACTAAAAATGAAATCCCTTGCTCTTTTTGGTCTACTACTGCAACTCCAGCAATAAAGATGATTTTTCCCCTCCTAAATAGCAATACAAATTGATAATTATACTAGTCATTTGTAAAATGAAGGTGCATTTACTAAAAGATTTGCCAAAAAAAGGATATATTTGTCCTCTAGTTCTTTTTGCATTAAAGTGGATTAGGGATATGGTTATATCTTTACTTACAAAGGCAAAGAAAATTTGAATAATTCATTTTTCTTAGCTGTTTGCAGAGGTTTTAAGGTCTGATTTTAGAAGGTGAAAAAGAGGTTCTACTTGCAATTTATATCCTTTCCCTCTCTGTTTCTCCTTTTTAATACGTTGAGATGCTTTTTGTTTTTACTCTACATGTATGTGTTAATAATCTTTAGTTGAAGAGTTGGAACTACTGTATTTGTTGCATAAGGAAATTGAACTGCTGATTAGGTAAGCCATGTTTGCTTTGCATGTATGACTTCATGAGGTATTCTGTTGTTGCTGCTTCATGTTCTTGAGTCTTTTCGTTACTTACTAAACTCTCATTTATATGGCTCTTTCTTCCTAACTAGGCTAAAATGGTCTGAAAATTAGATACTACTGTGTGTCATTTGAATCTTCCCGTTACCACCATATTGTAAGATGTGCCTAGCTAATCTTACATGCTTAAGTTGTTCGAAATGGTGCATTTTTTGTTAATTTGAAAGTATAATCATGTCTCTTCGCGGGTGCGTATGTGGAAGAATATAAGATCAAACTCAAAACATTAACATGCCTAGTGGAATAGTCCACTGCCTTTATTAAACTCTTTAAAGGCCTTCCACAATCCATATTTAATATACTAGTGTACTTTGTACGTTGTTATTCTTCTTGTACTTACTATCTGCAGTTTGCCCCTAGCTTGAGCTGCATACAATAGAGAACCAATTGTAGCATGTTTTTTATTTTAGCTTATTCTTTCTGTTTTTTCTTGGGGATGTTCTCATGAGTTCCTTGATTCTTTACTAGGTATTACTCTGCACTGATGTGAATAATTACTATAGATATACAATAAAGTAGGAAAGATATTTGTAGTATGGTTTTCATAATTTGTTTTCCCACTTGAATGATGACACTGTATCATTTTATAAAGCTAATGGCACATACAATTCCATTGCTGTTGTTTTAACCTTCTCCGATCAAATCATGAATTGAGTATATTTCCTTTGGTCCTAGGTTATTACGAATGGCCTCTTCAAAAGATGAAGGTACAGCAACAAAATTAGACCGTCATCCTATGGCTCGACAAGGAACTGGGTCCAAGGGACAGAAGATTCGCCTACTCACCAACCATTTCAAAGTAGGGATGAACAACACTGATGGGCACTTCTTCCACTATAGCGTAAGCTTTCATCTATTCACTTTGCATTCAATTTGATTGAGCTAAATAGTAAATACAATCTGCAATGCTATGTGTTTGGCTTGATATATTTATATTTACACTAGATAATAATGATCATTATTGCTTCAGGTTGCTATAAATTATGAAGATGGAAACCCCGTAGAGGTGAAAGGAGTTGGAAGAAAAATCCTTGACAAGGTCCACCAAACATATTCAATGGAGCTAGCTGGCAAAGACTTTGCTTATGATGGGGAGAAGAGCTTGTTCACTATTGGTGCACTGCCTGGGAACAAGTTAGAGTTTGATGTTGTCCTGGAGGACGTCTCATCATCTAGGTGCAGTAGTGCTAAATTTCTTTGTGCATTTCTATTATATGGTTTTGTTGTAACCAATGGTATTTATCCGCTAAAGTTTGCTTCATATGTACAGAACTGATCGAGGCAGCCCCGATGGGAGCCCAAGTGATGTTGATAGGAAAAGATCAAAGAAGCAGCCATGGTCAAAGGCATACAAAGTGGTAATTAAGTATGCTGCAAAAATACCAATGCAAGCCATTGCAAATGCACTCCGGGGACAAGATTCTGAGCAGTATCAAGAGGCAGTGAGAGTGCTTGATATAATTCTGAGGCAACATGCTGCCAAACGGTATGGAATGCTTATTCTTTTTCTTGGATAAGTGATAACTTATTCTGGTTTCCTAAAACTCGTGTGGTTTTTCGTTACAGGGGCTGCCTTATTGTGCGCCAGTCTTTTTTTCACAATGAGCCTCGAAACTTTGTTGATCTTGGTGGAGGAGTTTCAGGATGCCGAGGTTTCCATGCAAGCTTCCGGGCCACGCAGGGAGGCCTTTCATTGAACATGGGTAAATTGTTATCCAGCAAATCACTACATTTTATCACCCCCCGTATCACTATCTTATGGTTTTTTAATTTGCAGATGTGTCAACCACAATGATTGTGAAGCCAGGAGCAGTGATTGATTTCCTTCTTGCCAATCAAAATGCAAAAGAACCTTACCAGATTGATTGGTCCAAGGTAACTAGTACTTATTCTCTTTTCCTTGCACCTGTAACTTCTAAATTTTCATATTTGCTCCTCTGTCCAGGCAAAGAGGATGCTGAAGAGTCTGAGGATCAAGACCAGCCCTTCAAATAGGGAATACAAAATCACCGGCGTCAGTGATAAGCCTTGCAATGAGCAGACGTCAGTTTGTTCATTATGAATCCATTTTGCCTTTTCACATTTTCTGGACTGATTTGATATCAAGCACATATTCAATCTCAGTTTTTTTGCATTTCAGTTTCACGTTAAAGCAGAAAAATGGGGATGAGGGAGTGCAAGAGGTTGAGACGACTGTGTATGATTATTTCACTTATCATCGCCGTATTCCTTTACAATATTCTGGAGATTTACCCTGCATTAACGTTGGGAAACAAAAGCACCCAACATATATTCCTCTTGAGGTACTAGACAACTAACACCTGCTAATATGCAACTTTTAAGGTTGTGACCTCACAGTTTTTCCTTGTCTTGTCAGCTATGCACTCTGGTGTCTCTGCAACGCTACACCAAGGCCCTGTCCAATCTACAAAGAGCTTCCCTTGTAGAAAAGTCCCGACAAAAGCCCCAAGAGAGGATGAGAGCATTGACCGATGTAAGCTCTTGAATCAATTGTAGTTTTTCCTCATTTCATAAAAGCTATGCATTTCACCATCACGTACATGCAGGCCCTAAAGACCAGCAACTATAAGGCTGATCCACTTCTTGGATCTGCTGGAATTTCGATCAGTGATCAGTTTACTCAAGTTGATGGTCGTATCTTGCCAACTCCAAAGGTGACATAGTCAATGTTCAATGTACCGTTGTTGTTGTTCTTTTGTCACTTTTAATTGCTAAATGTTTCTCAGGTTGCACTGTGGATTATAGAATTCGAGTTTGTACGGTATATATGATTGACAAGACTTCATATTTCTTATTACTTTTACTACAGTTGAGGGTGGGGGATGATCAAGACTTGTTTCCTAGAAATGGAAGATGGAATTTTAACCAGAAGGTAGTGTCTTGCTCATCATTTTATACTTTGTTCCCATGATTAATCCATGCTCAACCTTTAATTTGAGTCTTCCCAATATAGCGATTGGTTGAACCGGTCAAACTTGAGCGTTGGGCAGCTGTGAACTTTTCTGCCCGTTGTGATGTTCGTAAGCTTTGTATGGATCTACAAAGGTGTGGGAAAATGAAAGGAATTGTAAGTACCTATCCAACTCTGGGTTGTGCAATATGTGTGTGTGTGTTTTGTGTAAAATTATTTTTCTGCATTATTAACATGTTACATCACCAATGCAGTTCATCAGTCCACCATTTCAGCATATCTTTGAGGAGAATCAGCAGTACAGGCGAAATCCTGCTCCTGTGAGAGTTGAGAAAATGCTAGAAGAATTGAAGTCAAAACTTCCAGCTCCACCTCAGTTCCTTCTATGCATTCTTCCAGAGAGAAAGAACTCTGACCTTTATGGTAGTTGCCTTAGAACCAACTAATCTTGATTTCTTCAGGATCTTATATTTAATTGTTATTTTTAATAATAATGGTTGGAATATCTTTTTTAATTGTCTTTTTCCTGGTAATTTTCCATACTGAAGGCCCCTGGAAGAAAAGGAATTTAGCTGATCTTGGAATTGTTACACAATGCATTGCTCCAACAAAGATCAATGATCAGTACCTTACCAATGTGCTCTTGAAAATCAATGCAAAGGCAAGATTTGAATTGACAGTTTTTGCAACAATTACAAGTGATTCCTGATTTTGGTTAAATACTTATTTCATATCTGGTGCTTCTTTGCAGCTGGGTGGCATGAATTCCTTTTTGACTACAGAGCTTTCCCCTACACTACCTCAGATTTCCAAGGTCCCCACTATTATTATTGGGATGGATGTCTCTCATGGCTCACCTGGACGAGCAGATGCTCCATCCATTGCAGCGGTAGTAAAAGATTATTGCTCATTTTACTCTTTGCTTATTTCTCTTGGTCTTAGACTGTCACTGACTTTATGGATTTGAGATCGCCAGGTGGTCAGCTCTAGACAATGGCCCTTTATTTCACGCTATCGAGCAGCTGTTTGTACACAGTCACCCAAGCTGGAAATGATAGATTCTCTGTACAAGAAAGTATCAGATACCGTAGATGAGGGCCTTTTCAGGTAGTTGCTGATTCAATGTAGTTGTTTGTGGTTAGAGATTTTTTTTGCATACATTTTGTTGCTTAGGAAGTTTGTCCTGCTTCCAGGGAGCTGCTCAGGGACTTCTACGTTAGTTCTAAAAATGTGAAACCTGAGCATATCATCATCTTCAGGTATAATTTCATCAAAACCTGTTTCTTATGTAATAGTTTTTTGGTTTCTTCTAATTACTGCACATTAAAAGGTAATCATTGCTAATGATAAAGTTGTCTCTGATGTACAGAGATGGAGTAAGTGAGTCCCAGTTCAACCAAGTCATAAACATTGAGCTCAATCAGATTATCGAGGTTTGGATGTGCAGTAACTGCAGCTTAGTTTTTCCCTGAAATCTAATCTCTTTCTGATCACAAAATACGACTGTATTCTCTAGGCCTGTAATCATCTGGAAGAAAGTTGGTCTCCAAAGTTCACTGTCATTGTTGCACAAAAGAACCACCACACAAGATTTTTCCAGACCAACTCACCGGATAATGTTCCTCCTGGTTTGTAGTTTTGAGCTACCTAGCTTGTGTTGTTAGTGTAGTACGATTTGATTGATTCTGTAGAAATTTCCTTGAAATATCTTCCTATGCCAGGGACTGTGATTGACAATGCAGTTTGCCATCCAAAGACCAATGACTTCTACATGTGTGCTCATGCTGGACCTATTGTGTGTTTGCAAATCCTTTTTCTGAGTCTGCTCTGCAATTCATATTAGTTGCTTTTATGATGAGCTTCTATCATCTTTTTTGCTATTCAGGGAACAACAAGACCTACACACTACCATATTCTGCATGATGAAATTGGATTCTCAGCAGATGACATGCAAGAGCTGGTCCATTCATTGTCTTATGTGTAAGCAAGCAAGCAATCTCCTTCTTCTATGAATGTCTGCTACTAATTTCATAAATCCTTCCTCGAGAGATTTTATTTTATCTTTTCTACTACTTGACTGCAGGTATCAGAGAAGTACCACAGCCATCTCTGTTGGTAAGAATAATCTGGAATTATGATTCTTTACTGGCTTTACGGTGTTAAAGATAGAATATGATGACATACTACTACTATACTCTGATCTGATGAACTTTTCTTTTTTTTTTCGAGCAGTTGCACCTATATGTTATGCTCACTTGGCAGCAGCACAGGTGGCACAGTTTATCAAGTTTGATGAAATTTCTGAGGCCACCTCGAGCCATGGTGGAGTTTCAACAGCTGGTACTGTGCTAGTCCCTCAATTGCCTCGGCTTCACAAGAATGTTCGCAGTTCAATGTTCTTCTGCTAAGCTAAAGGAAATTTCTGGTTCTGTAATGTGATGAATCTTAAAACTATGTAGTGTTGTCACTACAAGTCTTTTGTTTTTTATCAACTTTTTGTCTAAGCCCCCACTGTTGGTGGAGAAAACTAAATTATGCTAATTTCTGGTTATGTTGGGGACGAATGCCAGAAATTAGTAAACTATAGTCCTTTGTGCTTTTGTGTTGTGTCCCTTTGGTATGCCATTGCATTGGCATTGTTATAGGATAGAAGTTGTTGGGAGCTTTTGTTTTGCTGTTTAGACCTTTCAGCAAATTATTTATCTACATGATTTGCTATGAGACATCTAATTATCTTTGCTATCTTCATGTTTTTCCTCTTTGGTGTTTGTGATCCTCAAAATATTATACTCAGTTGCCAAAACCAGTCTTGAGATGTTGATCATCGAAATGTTCAGGATAAGATGATGATGATAACAAGTACAACAAGAAAAAGCTTCAATCACATAGGTGATTGTAGATTAGATCTTTGGATTTTGGGCTATTTTGATTAGTAAACTTCTCAGCCATTTTGCTGGTGAAGCAGAGACTTGTACTTTATCAAGAAAACTGCATCGCACTTGAACTCTAGCTAAATCCATCAGTCATTACAGCGAAAACTACAAGAACTGATGGAAATATACACAAATATAAGATGAGGATTTTGTTTGAAGTTTACCAACACCAACTATAAAGTAAAAGTTAGAGAATACAGGATATTAGTGATTGAGGACATCAGTAGTTTCTGATAACCTCATCCGAGTCGGAGTTAAATTTCTAAAGGGTCTAAGATTGTGTTGCATTGCTATAGTCAGCTCTGTTTGAAGTGCTTGGAGTTCAGCTCTGAGAGGGTTTGTTTCACTGATCCATCGACATTGAGCTTTTAGGTTCCTTCATCACTTCACTTGGATGGTGGATCAGTTGTTTCCTCTTTTCCCTTCTATCTCTATGATTAGGTGGCTTGGGAAATGGTGGCGTTTGGGTCTTACTCCTTCCTTTTTATTGTTGAAAGTATTGTAAGCCATATGTTCCAGAGTGCAAAGTGTCCCTCAGTCTAGCTGCCTGTTGTAGCTCCTGGCTTTGACCATGTGCACCAGACACACAGTATATGAATATTATCAGCAGCATTAAACTTGGTACATGGAAAAATGAATATCTGATGACTATTAGAGTGAAACAATCTTTATTTTACTGCTAATAAGTTAGTAAAATTGGCCATTTACATCTGTGTATGATATCTGGTTAAGTTGGTTAGCTTCCTAAGCATGCACACGGAGCCAACAATGGATAGTAATCATATTGTTCGTTTAGAACAATCTGGTTGTCTTGAAGGAGTATTTTTCTTCCTTTTTTTTGGGGGGGGGTCTATGTCATGAAAAAGTTGGAATACTAATTACATTAAGCAACATCAAATGAGGCCTCAAATACAAAAATTCATTGTTACACTATAGCATAATTGTATCTTTGAAGAAAATTGGTGGATAATCAATTGACGAACAAGGAAGCAAAACCAATCTACAATCACAACAATTACGACTACTACGATACTATTTCTCTAATATTCCAAAATTCCTTCATTTTAAGGCAAGGGAACAAAAAAAAAATATATGTAGGACTGAGTAGTAGGGTTCCGTTTTACCCCCATCATGGGTCTCTAGTGCTTTAATTCCTTCTACCTTTGTTACGCTTTGTAGATACTGTTGTCCACCCGTCTGGGTCCACTTCAGCTGGCTGCTTTCTCACGGGTTCAACTATCATATCCTGACCCAAACTTGGCTGGCTTTCCATAGAATCAATTGCCATATCGGATGAATTATTGCCAAAGTTCTCATTTCGGTCATCCCCATCATTGCTACTGTCATCGTCATCACTAGCATCCTGGAAAATTTTGGAAAAGTAAGCAATAAAATCAATCATTGTTCACTTAAATCTACGAAAGTATTTACTTTCTTCATAGAGATTTCTAAGAAAGATGAATTACACGGGCAATATTCAAGACAGCAATAGTTTCAACATAAGGCACTTTCCACTTGGGAATGATATTGCTCAAGATATGACCGGAATCATACTGAGATGGGAATTTATTTTGTGGCTGCTTAAAATAATTCAAGAGGACACAGCTGGAGAAAGTTCACGACATTTCATAGTACTCCTCAAGCACAACTTTTGGGGCTAACGAGAAAATTCAGGAACACCGTCCTTGTGGAAGAACTCTCGAATAATAAATAGCAAGTGAAAGTATTATAATAATGTTCCCAACCCAGAAGAGGAAAGTGACATTTCAATAGAATAACAACATACAACAATTACGGGTAGGGAATTTTACTTTGCAACAGGGGAACAAATCTTACGATATTTATAACAAATTTGCATGGTATATGAGAGGGTTGAAAGAAAGACCAATTTCTCATAAGACTTAGGTACCTACTACCTCCCACCCACACAACTATCGAGTAACTATGTCCACTAAGGCTTTAAACGAAGTGTCTATAGAGGTTTAACATCAGGCGACATTAAAAACAAATATGGTGTTGAAGGCTACAGGTGTTCCCCAGTGATGCTAGAACACCATGCAGCGCTTGGAAGGCCGTCAGATATCTTTGGCCTTGTTATAAGGCTAAAATTGGTTTTGAAGTTTGTAATAGCAGAATAATTGCTTTTTGGATGGATCATTGGGCTGGTCATGGCCCTTTGATAGAATTGAACAACACCAACAACATAACGGCATAACCAGTGTAATCCCATATGTGGGCCCTTTGATGGACTTATTCCCTGATTAATTTACCATAGCAGTAAAAAACACTTCCTACTGGCTGACATAGAATCAATGGGTGTGGAACATCAAATTCAGAGGAGATTTAAAGATTTGGAGGTAACTAGGACTCCAACATATAGTACAAATCCCCCTATATTTCCTCTTTCAGGAGTAGGAACTTAAGAAGTAACACTAACGATGTTACTTGTATGCACACTTGCACAGATACTTTTATTCGAACGTCAATGAACATATACGAATGAGGTCTCATTCACTGCAAAATTACCAACCAGCAGTGGGACTTGATCTGGAATTTGTTTTAGGTAAAAGTGTATTCCAAGAACAACTACATCGTGACAGAGCTTGTTTTGTGTATTTAGTGGCTGGAGAGTAGTGAAAGAAACCAAAAGTACTTCAACAGGGAAAACGAGACTGCCTTAAGTGAAATATAAATGTCTGGTTTTGATATATTTGTGGTGGAAAAGGCTGATGTACATGATGTAGACACACTGTTTAGAGTTTCTCAGTTCCTGGAATTAGATATGGAATTGAATTTCTAGCCTCTTGCACACTGAACATATTCAGCATTTTCTACTGTTGGTTTACATTAATAAAATGATCAGTTAACTTGTCAGATAGAATTTTCATATGGTGAGCCCTAACTAATTTGGGGTCAAAGAGTAGTAGATTGATCAATATACTACCATGTTAGGTAACATGCACATCCTAACAACCATTTTATATGTGAGAATGAGCACAGTCCTCCTTATGTTACAAAGTGGTTGCATATCTTGAAGGTACTCTTTTAGTTCTTCTGAAGTTCCTATTTCCTAAGAACGAGCAACACAGGTGCATAACCCACAAACCTTCACCTCAATTCTCATACAGTAACTTCTGTCAAATACCTGATATGCCCAGACTTCATTTGTAAAGAATATGAATTAAGGCCTTCAACTCTTCTACAGAAATAACTCACTCAATATACTAGTTATTCTTTATCACTATTTGTAATGCAGGTGATAGGATACAGCAAACCTTATGCGTATAAAAAGGGATGCTTACTTGTCTGACATAAGTAGCAGGTCTCCTCCCAACATTTGTTTCCCTTAGCACTTTGATTGAATTGAAATCCCCTTCCAGACACTCTTCATGCATATACATCAATTTTTCTGCTACCTGATAGAGATAAAAAATAATAATTGTTATGGAAGCATACATCAGAATTGACTCTAGAACCTTAAAGACATGCATGATCGATCAGACTGAAACAAAAAGAATCTCTAAACAAGATATTATCTGATGATTTAGGTCTGAATATAGCAGAGCGTTACAAATGATTCATATAACTTACCCCAATTTTGTCCAAGATGGAAGAATAATTAATTTATTAATTAATTTGGGAACAAAAAGGTCTTGGCCCTTCTAACATCATCTGTTTGTCAAGACAGCAAGACTCAAGAGAACCCTGATAGCCACAAACTTCTAAATCTGTAAATGGGCCTTAGAACCCGACGATCATCATCTAGAACTTTGATTGCTTGAACAGTTATTTTAATATCTACAGATTGCTCCTTATGAGGTATTGAAACATAGAAAGCCACTTGATGGCAGAGAGAGGAGCCTACATTTTTAAAGACCAAACTTTCTACTCATTTTTTTTCAGAGAGAGATAGATTAGAGCTCAATCTTCTAACCTACAAAGCAAAACTCCGGTTTCTCATTGGAAGAGCACATATTTCTTCAAAGAGTTATAATACTCAACAACGACAGGCAGAACTTCATAAATACCTTCTCTTTTACTATTCAAACTTCCGACTGCAAATACTATATAATTAGACTAAGCAAAAATATGAAATATCCAAGTTCAAACACATGAACTCATAACATTCATGAAAACAACAATATATATATTCATCAATGTGTACTTAATTTTCTAACAATATTTTGAGTTAGGCTAACAGCCAAAAAGCACAACAAAGATAATGCAAATTACACCGACAAGGGGTTCCTGTACCTCCTCAAGGCTGCCATCATTGACTTCAGTATTTAGAGATATCATGAACTCATCTAGAATTTCTTCTATATCATCCATGTATACTTTTTCTGCATAACAAAACAAGGAGGAACCCACAAAAAAACAAATACTTTAATCAAATAACACAAGGGAAGGAAACAAAGAAATATTAGCAGCTGTGATTAGCTTTAATATGCTACTCTCTCCTTCTCAATTTCCCTTTTCAGTTTCTTCCAAAAAGAATGCTTTTTTAAAAATATTTTTTATTCATGAACGCAGCGCCTAATAAGTTGAATAAACTGACGGCGTATTAATCAATTAGAAGTACCTTTGGATTGTGTAAAAGCGGAAAAAATGTCAACATTGAGTTGATTGGATTTCTCACGAGTATCTCGGCCACCCCACTCGTTCTCGATAGCCATCTGAAGAGCAGTCCATCTAGTTAACACCAAACCGATACCTTCCTGTAGCTGTGCAGCTGCCTCCGCCGTCAGCTGCTGAACTGGTGCGTTGCTGCTGCCGCCGTCCATTCTAAACACTCCTCGCTTCTGCAAAAACAATGAAGAATCGTAATTGTTAACGGAAACAACAGTAGAAGAAGATTTTAATCCTTTCAGCCTGTCAATTGGGAGATTAAGTTAACGAATCTTCATCGGGAGGAGAATTACCAGTAGGGTTTTTGCCGGAAGAAAAAGAAAAATGGTGGCGGGTCGAAAATTAGGGCTCCAGAATTGATTTTCTTTTTATGTTTTTTTTTTAGTAAAAAAATGAATAAATAAATATAAAATGCTGTAGATAAAAATAATTGCTTATTGCAAAAGCTACACAAACAAACAAAATATATTATATTTGAATTGGTTAGCAAAATCTTTATTATTTAATTTTCAAGTCACTACACTTAAAAGGATTAATTTATGTAAATTCCATAAATGTTGACAAATATGGTATTGTGATATTTTAAAATTATATTATTTTATTTATAACTTCTTATTGAATAGTATGAGTTTAAAATGTTAACTCATATAAATTTAAAAAACTATTTCATACTAATATAATTATTACATCGGATAAAAGTCTCAAATTAAAATATGCATAATTTATTATCAAAATTTGACTAGAAATATGACTTGACATAACTAAGCATTGGTAGCAAAATAAATTATTATTTTTATATAAATCTCACAAATAAATAAATTAAAGAAATCTCTTTAAAAACTTCCGCTTCCTCTCACAAAACTCTTTTTTTAAAAATCAACTAAAATGTGTGTGCAAACACAAATTCAAATTTAAAAACTTATTTATTAATAATTTTGAAAAAATATTATTTTCAAGTTTGAACAAATCTAACGATAGCAAACAGTGAAAATTACGAAGGAAAAGTAAGGTTTACCTATTATTTATAGCAGGAAACATATGAAAATCTTGCGCACTGAAGAACTTAATTAATAAATACTTGTTCTATTTTTGACATTTATTGATTGTTTTTCTTCATGTTTTGGATTTTATTTTTATTTTTTTTGCTATAGTACTTGTACTCATTTTTTTTTATTAAAGAGGCAAATTATTATGGTATTAGTATTACAGTGATACAAAAATATGTTTCACTAAGAAAAGATATTCATTTATTTAACAAATCAAGAAGTAAATTATTCAATAATATCATAAAAGTTTTGTTTTGGTAATTTAGTTTGTCCCGATTTAATGAGTTTTCTTCAATTTTATTTATTTGTGGATTTGGGTTATATGATATGAAAATATACGAGTAATTTGTTTTGCTATGTTAATATATTTTTAATAATAAATTTGATTAAGTGATTTTATTGATAGAAATGTCCAAGTTTAGTGATTTTATTGATACAAAATAAAGTTCAATGACTTTGCTAGATAAATTTTCAAAATTAAAGGAACTTTTGAGATATTAACTCAGTTAGTTAAGTATAATTACATCCTTCAGTTTACAAAAGAAATTGTGAATTTCTGATAATTACCTCATGTAAAATCAATTTAATTACTTTTTATTTATTTTTTGGTGTTATTGTATTTTTATTTTTAAAATATATTTTTTTTAAAATTATATTATTATTAGATGAATAATAATTACTACTCTAAAAATCACCTCAATTCAAATTAGGCAACAAATCCTAAATGGTAATCCAATATTTAATAAGTACTTTAGGTAGTTTGCAATTTTTGAGAGTTTGAAAATTCAAATTTAAAACGACGACTTAAAGTCAAAAAGGAATAGAGATCGAATCGGTTCATTCGAATTCCACTTCAAGTTTTTACGTCCCTCCACATTTCTTCTCCAAATTCCCTCTCAATTTCTAGGGTTTTCATCTCAATTTTTTCCACAAATGTCAGCGTCTACAGTCTCTATCTCGGCTAATCCAGCCACGGCTTCAACCCGTCGCCGAGCCGTAGAGAAGAAGCAACCCACCGCCTTAGATTTAGCCGACTCCAACTTAGCCACCGCCACCGCAGCAGCAGCAGCGGCAGCGGATCCAATCTCCACCCCCAATGTTTCCTACAGAAGCGATAGCAGAGATGCGATTCAAGTGGTGAAGAAAACATTGCCCCAAACCAATGTTCCAACATCCTCTACACGTCGCCCTAGCGGTTCGGCATCAGCAGTGAAGAAGCACACCAAGACGCCTAAGCCGAGGTGGTTGACTGTGGTTAGTGTTGTTACTAAGAATTTATTGTTGGTGATTGTGTTAATTGGTTTAGTTCAGATGGTTCGTAGACTTGTGGGGAATTCCTATCAAACGAGCGACTCTGATGGTCTCGCTGTAATTTCTGGGGATTTCGATGGGAAATTTGCTGAAATGGAGTCGTTTGTTAAGAAAACTACGAAAATGATGCAAGTGCAAATTGATGTGATTGATCAAAAACTGGATACGGGGATTAGGAATGTGAGGGATGAATTGAGTGTGAAGATGGATGATAAAGTGGAGGAATTGCAGTTGAAGTTGAAGGAAGTGAGTGGCACAAGCAAAAATCTGGAGAAGTTGATGGGTGAATTTAGAGAGAAAAATTGGGTGTCCAGGGATGAGGTAGAAAATATGTTGGAGGAATACAGGAAGATGAAAGGTAGCAGTGAAGTTGATGATAAGAGTTTGGATGAGTTTCGGGTATATGCAAGGCAGATGGTGGAGAAAGAGATAGAGAAACATGCTGCAGATGGATTAGGGAGGGTGGATTATGCATTGTCCTCCGGAGGGGCTCGTGTTGTGAAGCACTCAGAGCCATTTATTACGAAGTCTGGTAGTGGTGATGTTTTTAGTCGGTTAACTAACCGAAATGCTGTTAGTAATAATGCTGACAAGATACTCACTCCCAGCTTTGGAGAACCTGGTCAGTGTTTTGCCCTTAAAGGGGATAGCGGGTTTGTCCAGATTCGGCTTCGAACAGCTATTATACCTGAAGCTGTCACCTTGGAACATGTTGCAAAGGTAACACTTTTTTCTATTGGATCATCTAATGATTCTAATATATCATGTTTGCCTTTGTTTGCTTGTTATGGTGCTGAAACTGATTGTTAAGTAGGGTGTGTTTATTTGAGCCTCACATGTATATGTGATTATGCATGCGATGAGTAACTTTTTATGTGATGATAAAGCTTTTGACGACTTCTAATGTTTGCCCAGGTGTATTAATGTGAGTCATTATGAGCACAATTAAGTTTGAGCTTGGCATTTTGATTTCAATTGAAATTGATCCATGGGAGTTACGAGTATCAGCATGAATTGATCCCTCTATGTATAGACAACATATTGGATGTAAATTAAGAATATCAAAAAGAAACATAAGTAGCTTATATAAATGTGTACAACTAAAATAGTTTTTCCAGTTTCAATAGATCAAAAGTATTTTCCATCTAGGGCTGCCTATGATTTGTGTGCTTCACAGACTCACCTAGGGCTTCAATTAATGCATAAGTTAAGTTTATGGATTTAAAATTTTGATAGTGTAGGCTTGGGCTAGGCCAGGTGTATTCTCTTTCTTAGTAAGAGATTATTTTTTGGGTAAGAATCTTTAACTAGCATAGCAAACCCATTCTCTGTTCATCTTTGTGCATTTAATGATGAGGGATATTTACAATTGATATGCTGCCTTGTCTTAGTAATGTGAGCTTTTTGTGGCCATTGCAATAGTGATGGTATGATATTAACAAAAAACAATTGTTGTCTGGAAATTGATTGAATATAGGCGATAAAACTCATGTGAGCGACATTCATACTAATTAGTCTACTGGCACTATCATGTCTGCTCCAGATACCCATGTAATAGTTGAGACAACAACGACATACCAGTGACATGTAATAGTTGAGAGTCGTTCTTATTTATTCCTACTCTTCTCTTTTACTTTTCTTTTTTAATGAAGTAAGAAAATTCATCAAAGGCATCTAGAAGATGCATCAAATGTTATAAAAGAGTGATAAAATGGGATAGCTCCTGTTAAACACCAGGGAGTTAACACATTCCAGAAAATAGTCACAATTAGTTATCAGGGGTCTGGTCTAGCCAACAAAAAAGATTAAGCAAATATTTTGCTCTAAGGATATGAATGGAGTTGAGATCGCACAGAACATTTTTGATTCTTCCATTCCAGATAAATCAAAAAATAGAAGTAGGCACCATTTGTCAATTTTTATTTTATTTTATGAACTTTCTAACTCTCCATGAACTCAAATTCTCTTTTACTTCCTCATTTGCCTTCATTACATCTCTCTCTTAGGAGTTTACCTCTGTCTTTGCACACAAACTGAATAACTGCTCTAATGACTAATGCTGCTGATATCCTAGCATGAGGACATTATTGTTATTGATTGCTGAGAATTTCCTGGTTAGGTTCTTATCAGGTGAAGGGACCAAAACCACTCAGACCAAGATGTATTCGCTTGTTTGCTTATATTATATTTCATCGTTGTTTTTCTTTGCTTGCCGAACAGCTTCATCATTTGATCTCTTCCATCGGTTGAAGTGGACCTTATTTTTATGGCAGTTCCTAGTTCCTACCTTTTTAACAATACTTGCTAGTCTATTTTGTTTGAATATTTTTCTGCCTTCAGTCCTTCACTATCTATTATTCAGTAGCATCACTATAAATATCACCTTTTGATTACATACTCCCCCCCTCCTTCCTCTCTTATTTCCTTCCTTTTGTTGCTTTGAACTAGTAAATAACATCTATTTTCTCATTGTTAGAGTGCCTGGTAAGCCTTTTTTTTAGCGAGCATTCATGGTTAAGTAATTGAATGCCATTTATTTAATATCCTTACATAGAGTATTTGTGATCACATGCTTATATGTCACAAAACAGTACATGGGTTTGTACTGTTATATGCAGATGTCTCCTTATCCACCTGTTTCAGTCTATATTGAGTCTAAACATCAATTACTGATACAGTGTCATTGGAGTATACTTGATTACACCAAAAGTATAACAATAAAATGTAGTTTAACTTGACTTAATGGACATCCTTTTCGATGCTCTCAAAACACCTAGAACTCATTTCTTTCCAAATAGTCCACCATATACTAGCAGGGATAATTCTCCATCTGTCTCTATCCTTTGCATTCACCCCCTGCTGCCTCCCAACTCTTCGAAGCCTCTGAGACCTTCCTGGGAATGGTGCAGGAGATTCCTTTGAGCTTCAAAAAAATCCTCCATAGTTGTTGGGTATACTTGCAGTGTAGGAATATATGGTTCACTTTCTCTAATGCCTTCCCACAAAGAAAACAACTAGAGCATAAGGTTATCCCTCTTCTCTTCAAGTATCTTGAGTCAGAGCAGAGTTGCAACACTTTTTTAATGAGCACTAGGATTTATTTTGTTGATCATTCATCCAATAGAACATTTTCTAATTGTGCCCAAGATCTTTGTTCAAGTGGGGAAGGTTGAGGTATTTGTGATTTAGGTCACAAATTGAGCCCCATTATCTGAATTAAGCTTGATATTTAAGTGGAGAAAAATAGAGACGTGTGCCTATAATGTTTCCTAATCACGAGGTCTGCTGTTGTTTCCAAGGGTTGGTCCTAGATGAGTTCCTCGGTCATAAAAATCATTTTCCAATTGTATGAAACAAAAAGTATAATTTAGATGGATATGCTTAATGGCAGCAAGACTTGAGTTTTCAATAGTCCGTGTTGCAACCGTTCTTATTTAAGTCAGGTTGTTCAGAGGTTAGGATGAAGGGCAGTGCTTCCTATGGAGTTATAATGCTGCCTTAGCTTTAGAATCTTGTGTAAACTGCACCTTTATGCATTAGTTTGTGAACGATGAAGATGTTAGTTACATCAACCAAGGAAAATTCCATAGCAAGCTAGAGATTGAGGCCTTAAAGGATTATGGTAATGACTAATGTGTAATTTTTTCTGAATTGCTAATTTTATATATGGCATGTTGGACTTTCTGGGTTTTCAGTAACTACTTTTGGGATGCTTCTCTCTTTGAGACTAGAGGTCTAGCATTTATGGCTGTGTTGTTTGGCTCTCAAAAAATGTTACTCATGTCGGATCTTCCAAAGGTACATTACTTTTGGAGGACTGACATGCTCCGGCTGACATTTTTGAAGAGTTCGAGCAACATAGCTATAAGGTGCACTTATGTGCCTGTCTTCTTAGAACTATATTCATACCTTGAGCAAGCTGTTAATGATTATATCCGTCGGTCATTGAGAAAAGATCATAAGCAAAAGGGTGGTGTGCTGTAACATGCATGTTGACCTTGCTTGAACAGCTGGAGGCCCTTAAATTACATTGGTAGAAGAGATATATTAGTAAATGTCCTAATGGCTAATGTAGGATGAAACTGTATGAGAACTATACCATTTGGGAAGTGAATCACTTAACATGGTATGAAAACATTGAACCATTTGCGTCCACCGTATAGAAGTATGTATTGTAAGCATTATGCATAGCCTCCTACTCCCCCAAACCTAACACTTAAATTGAAAAACTCAACTGCAATGATTCATTTTACTTGATAAGAAAAGGTAAAATGGCAATAATGGATTCTGAGCTATGCCAATCTATGTTATCCTCTTGAGCTCTAGCCTTCAATCCTTGAATAATTGAGTCATTAACATTATAAAGCCTAGATAGATGCACTCTGGCAAGTATATTATGGCAATACTGATCTTCCCCAGCATGACACGACTTATAGATATGTTTACTCACTGTTAACAGTTCCGTTGTGATTAGAACTCTATTCATACTACCATATACTTTCTGAAAAAAAAATTTGTGTTGAATGATTTCTGGTGCATAAGCTGGCTCGGATACAACCTAGTCGAAAAGGATTTTTGGTTGTGTGTGGTTACATTTCTGTACCCAGAAACTAACAACCCAGGATTTTTTGAACAGAGTGTTGCTTACGATAGATCCAGTGCTCCAAAGAACGGCAGGATATCAGGATGGCTCCATAATGAAAAGGGTACTGACCTAGCAGCTGATAGTGAGAAGATGGTTCTTTTGACGGAGTTCATGTATGATCTGGACAAGAGCAATGCACAGACTTTTGATGTTTTAGAGTCGGCAGGCTCTAATGTTGTCGACACAATCAGGTTTGATTTCACATCAAACCATGGGCAGCCACACACGTGCATCTATAGATTGAGGGTACATGGCCGTGAACCAAGCTCCTTGGTAATGCAGTCTTGATGGTAAAATGATTTAAATTATTTTGACATTCCTCTCCTTAACTATGTAGTGCTATTGTGTCTTTCTGGTAGAACCCAATCCTACATGTGAGTTATAATCTTTTGGCTAAGTGTGGATTTGAGATCCATGCCCTCTGTGATTAACCTGCTCCGAGTGGGGCTAGGTGTAAAAATGTCTTGTTTGTTTCAGCTGCTGAACTGCTGTAAAATTGATGATTTTATTCCCTTCTATGAGATGTAAAGATGATGACTGTCCTGTAAAACTCCAGTTTATTATTAGTTTTATTTTTCCACAATCTTGTTTTATTTTTTAAATAATTAAGGTATTTGACAAAGTTTTAAAGAAAAAAATAGCAAAACTCCAGTTTATCTATGAATTTTGGCTGAAACTTTAGTCAAACACATATTGTTGATATATTATTAGCAAAGCTGCGACTAATCAAACATACACTACTACTCTTCAAATATAATTTAACACGAAGTCCACAAAAACATGAATAAAGGCATACGTATCTCTTAGAAATATAATCGAGGTGCATGAAAACGGACTACTCAACCACTATGACATGGTCTTTTCCTTTAGTTTTTTGTATTGTCATAGGCACTGATTTCTTGCAACCATTTGTACTAAATACTTTGACAGTGAATGAAGAGTCCCTTTCATCATCATATATGAATATCAAGAAATATCCATTCTTTAGAGACTGATATTTTATGAAATCTTCCCATCCTTTTCCAATGAAAGTAACAACTCCATCTTCACTCTTTTCAATACATACATCCCAAAAATTCCCACATAAGTCTTTAATTTTGCTTCTTTCTTTCATTTTCTCCCCAAATTTTCTACAAAAGTCCTTTGGCAAAACCTGTGTACAAACAAACTAGTGTTACTAGACTCTTTTTTTTCTCAAAATAATTATTAGATAGTTCTAAACAAGTATAGTGATGTAAGGGTGTGAAAATGAAAGTAGAAATAAGAAAATATAAATTTACAAAGGACATTTCACATTTATGTGACCCTTCACACTCCAATCAGGGGCATAGCTACATTAATCTATGCTGGTTAATCGGACACCATTTATTGAGATACTGTATATACATAGGTTAAAAATAACTTTTAGAGATATTTACTAAAATTTTGAACACTATTAACAAAATTTCTAGCTTTGCAACTACTCTAATGTGTCTTTATCTTCATCTCCCCCCTTAGCCCCACATCCACCACCTCACACCCTGTAATATATATATATATATATATAAGCAGAGGCGTATCCTGGAGGGGGTTAACGTGAACCCATACACCTCTCTTGAAATCATATATAATAGTATTATATTTTTTAAAAAGTATTTAAATATAGATGTGTGAATCCACACTTGAAGTATCGTATAATGTCTGTGCGATGATGATCGGGTGCACCTCTCTAAGAAAAGTTAAAAATTTGAGTCTTTTATTTGACAAAACAAGGTTAAACTGGAAAATTCATATCTTAAATTTACCTTTTCGTAATAGCGTATCCATTTCATCAAAAATTTGATGGAGTGATATTTAATGCATATATATATCTAGGAAAAAGTGTAAATGTTAAGAGTGTGTTTGGTATGAAGGAAAACATTTTCTGGAAAAAGTGTAAATGTTTTCCAATTTTCTCATGTTTGGTTGGGACAAAAGTTCTGAAAAAAGTTTTCCAAATCAACTCATTTTCCTCAAATTAAGAAAAATGACTTCCCTTCAAAAATTATGAAAAACATTTTTCAAAACTCTTCTCCGATTTCAAATTACATTTTTTTTTTAGAAAAACATTAATTTTAAAAAATATTTTCAATTTTAAAATTTTTTTTTTCACCCGATCCCTGATCCCCCAACCCACCAGCCAGCACCCCCAACCCCACCCCCTACCAAAAAATTAATTTTGCTTTATTAAAAAATTTTTAACTTCAATTTTTTATTTTTAAACTCCTACCCCCACCCCTACCAGC
>NC_028637.1:98109441-98272001 GCF_001406875.1 Solanum pennellii
ACTCCTCCCCCCACCCACCCCCAACCCCTAAAAAAATTAATTTTGTTTTTTAAAAATACTATCAACTTTAAATTTTTATTTTTTCATTTCTACCCCCTCACCCACCCACTACCCCCCATCCCACTCCAAAAATATAATAATTTTATTTTAAAAAAATATTTTCAATTCCATAATTTTTTTTTTTACTCTTGTAAAAAAAAGATGTCTTTAAAAAAAAATAAAAGATGTCTTTAAAAAAAATCATTCATAAATCAAACATTAAAAATTATTTCCGAAAAATATTTTCTACTCACAAACCAAACATCAGAAAATAAGTCCAAAATCTACTTATTTTTCAGGAAAATATTTTCTAGAAAATCATTTTCCATGAAAAACATTTTCCTCCGTACCAAAGACACCCTAAGAGATGATGAGATAGAAAGTTACTAGTTGTTGAGAGCTCTGATCAGAAAGGAAGAGCTTGAAGAACTCTGGCGGCCGGCGGTTGACCGGTGAGGAAGTTCCGATGACGGCGACTTTTCCTTTTTCTTCATTCTTCCTGGGCCTTCCTACTTTCCGTTTCTCCATTCCCTCTGAATACTACTTACTTCAATTAGATTATAAATGTAATATATATATAGAGAGAAAAGGAATATAATTTAATATTAATATTTACTATTCATCGCTTAATTTATTGATCACCATATCATACCCTTGATATAATTTAAACCGTAAGAAAATATTGTTGTGTGCAGAAGTGGGAAGGAGAAGAGAACTTAAAATGGTAAGTTTGAAATGTGCAAAGTACAAAGTTGAATAATTTGATTATTCAATAGTTCTAAACATACAGTGAAAATGCACGAGTATCTCTCAATTTATGTTCGAAATTTTAGAGACACACTTATATTATATTAAGGTTATATTATCCCCTGAAATAATTTTATAAATAATTTTTTATCCTTTTTCGATCTACATGACACTAGCTTGAAAAAAAGTCAATCAGCATTGAGCCCACAAGATAATGTCACGTAGGCCGAAAAGGGATAAAAAAAATTACTAATAAAATAAGTTCAGGAATAATAGGACATTTGTATAGTATAAGTGTGTCTCTGAGATTTTGAATATAGATTGGGGGGCTACTTGTACATTATTCCAACCATATACTATGTGATTTCTCCATAGAGTCTGTGTTTGTGTATATACTTATTTTAGTTTTAATTTTTTAATACTTGTCAATTATTTTCAAAAATTAAAAACTAATTTAAATTCAAACTATCTTTTTATTTAATAGTCAAATTTTAAATAAACAAACATAAATTGATTTATTTTTTATTAATTAAATTGATAATGAACATGTATCAGTCATTGGTGAAATTCATACTTTTATAAGATTAATACCTATAAAAAGTACAGTAAAATATAAATAGAGTATTATTTATGTATTGATTTTGAGAAAAGGAAAATGCACAAGTACCCCCTCAACCTATGTCCGAAATCCCAGAGACACACTTATATTATACTAAGGTCCTATTACCCTCTGAACTTATTTTATAAGTAATTTTCTACCCCTTTTTAGCCTACGTGGCACTAGTTTGAAAAAAAAATTCAATCATCGTTGGGCCCACAAGATAGTGCCACGTAGGTCGAAAAGGGGTAAAAAATTATTGATAAAATAAGTTCTGGGGGGTAATAGGACCTTAGTATAGTATAAGTGTGTCTCTGAGATTTCAGGCATAGGTTGAGGGGTATTTGGGTATTATCCCTTTGAGAAATGATAAGTATTATCTATTTTGTTCTAAGAAAGACGATATATATAAATAGAAATGAAGAGAGTATAAAAATACTAATTTATCGCATTATACGTATATTTTTCTTCAAAAAACAAAATTAAATTATAAATATTTATAGTAAAAAGTATAATCCAACAAAATTTTAGTTTTGAAAAATTCAAATATTATTATGATAAAACAACTACTAATTCAATCTTAATCGACTAGAAGAAAGTGTCCCAATAGCATATCATTTTTAATAGTAATAATTTTTTTTTACTTTGATAAAATTATTTACAACAAGTTTTAATAAATCACATACTCTATCTTTTATCTGTCAAAAGTCAAAAATACCCTCACAACGCTCACTTTGACAGGGACAAACTAGTAATCTACTTATTGGCAAAGAAAGGGAAAAAAATAAAATAAAAAATCCACTGGTTTGGGTTTAGCTAGGGTTTTATGTAGCTTGTCTTCTTTCTCCTCCATTGTTCCAAAGCCCTATCGCTGCTAAAGCACTGCCTTTGTATAACACGTGAATTCAAGATTGATTTCAAAATCATATATTTGGGGAATTTCTAAAAAACCCTTAAATTTATAGCTCGCAATTTGCAGGATTCAGAGTAAACTTGGAGTATTGGTAGATTATGGGTCGTTTCAAGAGTGTAAGTAGTTCTGCTTTTTCTATTCTATGTTTTTTCAGGATTGTAGTTTTCGATTTATCTAACTAGATTTTTAGTTGTTCATTCACATTTTTCATTGTTTTTGGGTTTTAAGAGAGATGTAATGAGCAGTTTAGAATATGGTGGTTTAAGTAATAAACTAGGTGTAAACAGATAATTTTGTGGGTTTTTTTATAGCAGCAACAATTATTTGTGACCCTTCTACCTGGAAACAAAGATAGATGATTAGACTGAATGGAAGTTTTTAGCTACTTTTAGCTGTTGCTTGTAATATCCCTAACGGCTCATACATACAACAAGTAATGATAATTGATAACTATGATTGAATTAAATATTTGGTTTTAAGCTTTTTTTCCTATTAAAAAAGGGTTTAATCACCTGAGCTGAAATTTTGAATATTGTTGTGAGGAAGGCATTGTATGAATGGAAGATGTCATACTTTGTTTATCTGCTTTTGGTTTTATTGAAAGCAAAGGAAAACAAAGTTACTCACGAGTCACGGCTGTAACCTTTTGGTCTTTTTTTGAACGGAAACAAGAAATGATGATTAACTGAACACTGATTTTGTAGAAGATAGATATGTATTCCATTTTTCTGATTTTTTGTAAGCTTTGTGACAATTTATTGTGGTGGTGGTTGAGCTGAATTCTTGAATACTCATTTAATCAGAAAAACAGGAAGCCGTTTGTCAAGCAAATTGCGAAGAAGACGCCAACGGTCGACCATGTTACTGGAGACAAGATTCCAAAGAGTTTGGTGTTTTCAAGGGGGAAGATTTCTGGTCCTCTCAAACAGTTGCAAATGGACTTGCGAAAATTGATGCTTCCTTATACTGCTCTCAAGCTCAAGGTAAAGCCTTAACATAGTATGTTTATTCGTGCATTCGGGTGCTTATCTGGTTTGTGCTCGACAGTCTTGACTTTTACTAATTCTTTTGCTATCTAAAGTTGTTAATACGATTTGGACCTCTTTCTATGGATACTTTTTCAAGCTTCTTCTAAATTGGGACTCGATCCATAGGCCTAACAGACTAACATTGTATGAATACACGAAGCTCAATCTTGCAAAGTAACAGTACAAATCATCTTATCTGTAATGAAGTACAGGAACTCAATAACTGAGAAAATTAACCCTATGAAAAGTTCTACAACTGCTCCTACCGTTTGCTAAAATAACAAAAAAAAAACAGTTGCTAAGATGCAAGCTGATAAATGTAATCCTCAAAAGTTACCTATTTCAAAAAAAAAAAATGTAATCCTCAAATACTGGAGTGAGACAACAGAAATGGTGCATGTCATTTTCTTTGTCCCTTCAGTATTGCATGGTTTAATGCTTACAGCTACAAATCTAAAGAAAAGGAAAAGGAACAAAAATTAGTTGATGTTTGTAAAGAGTGAGAACGGGTTAGACGTCTTTTTCTGCACTGTGACCTGTGAACTTTCGAAGAGATGATTTCTCTTCAATACATTTGCACATTGCGGAGAGAGTCAAGTAGGAGCTTGTTTAATTTGGAAAGGTGAAGGGGGGGTTTTTTGTTACTTGTACAATGTATTAGCTTTTTTCCGTTTAACTTGTGGACTAGACATTATGCCTGTTATTCTTCTGGCTGCTGAACACCTGTTATTTGAAAGAAAAGCAGAAATGATCAATTAAAATGGCACGTTCATTGGCAGAACAGATCTTTTAAGTACTTCTGGCTTCTTTTTGTTTCCTCAACTTATGAGCTCTGTAGCTTTTTGCAGCAATACCTGATTTTATCTTGTGATATAAGCTACAAACATGAATATATTTATCTGTACCTATGTGGTTCTGCATATTACAAAATACATCTGTTGTGTGTATTTTTCATATCTTTTGACCAAATAATGTTTCCTCAATTTAATTTCAGGAATCAAAACGAAATAAACTCAAAGATTTCGTGAGTCTTGCTAATGGTATGATGGTCACACATTTCCTCATATTGTCTAAAACAGACTCTGCAGCATACTTGAAGGTTGCCAAAATGAAGCACGGTCCAACTTTAACGTTTAAAATACATAAATATTCGTTGGCTGCTGACATTGCTCAATCTCAACTCCGTCCAAGATGCCCTCCGGATCTTTTCAAAAACCCACCATTGGTAATCTTTTCTGCTGAATCTTAGATGACTACTTCACACCTCCCGACATGTAGATGCACCTACGAAAACATGCTCATGTTTCCATTTTATAAAGTTGGTTGTCTTGTATTAGCATTATTGTTTTTTCTCTATCTGGTCAGCTGAGCTCCAGAATTATGCTTGCAGATTGTGCTATCTGGTTTTGGGACAGGGGAAGAACACCTAAAGCTCACTACGTTTATATTCCAGAACATTTTTCCTGCCATTGACATAAATACAGTGAGTGAGAACCATACCTAAATTTCTATTCTAGCCACAGTTTGTTTTCACCAGCTGTAAATGGAAAATTGTTATATATTGCAGGTCAAGCTGTCTTCATGCCAAAGGATTGTATTACTTAATTACGATAAAGAAACAAAGCTTATTGATTTCCGACACTACTCTATCAGATTACAGCCAGTGGGTGTTTCTCGCCGAATCAGGAAATTTGTGCAAAACCATCAAGTGCCTGATCTAAGAAGTCTTCAAGATGTTAGTGACTTTGTAACAAAGTACGTTTCAATGTCTTTCAGTGCTGCTATGGATTTTTGATTGCATTCGATGCGATTATAGTTTTCCTTCATTAATCTGGTTGACTTACTATCATTTTTTTCATAGTGAATTAGATCTTTCGTCTAGAGTTAGTATAGCTATCTGCATTTGTTATCCTTCTGGAATCAGGTTGTGTGGAACTGAGATCATTGAATTACTGCGGAGATTCTATTCTTACTATCTGGATTATTAGCCCTTTAGAAGAATTCTGTACCACCGTTACTGTATCAAATCCAAAAACCCATGTTCTATTCTATCTCCCACCTGCTACTCACTCCCCTCTTCCTTGCCCACATATCCATTTCCATTACTTTTATATAAGTGATGATAATAATCATGCAGCACAGGGTCAATAGAGTTATCTGACAAGATGACCCTTTTATTATCTCAGAACATTTTCCTTTGGTTAAGGATGTGCCGCGGTACTAGAGAGGAAGATGTAACTGAAGTAGATAGGGGTTATATGTTTCCATTTATAGGCTATTATGGCTCTTGCTTTGCTTTGCTTTAGTATGTCTTGGCAATTCTGCAAATACCATTTTCAGTCACTATGGGAAAAGTAAGCTGCTAGGGTGATGTAGTCCTGCTACTGTTGTGCTTCTCTTAATTTTTGTCTCTTTCTGCTTTGTCAATGAAGAGCTGGTTATGGATCTGAAAGTGAAGGGGATGATGAGGCAGCAACCGTAAATCTGTCATCTGATATTGGAAGAGTTAATCGAGCTTCTATGAAAAGTGCTGTCAAACTTCAAGAGATTGGACCTAGAATGACTCTTCAACTTGTCAAGATTGAAGAGGGCCTGTGTACTGGTGGACTCCTTTACAATGAATCCGGTAATTTTCTCTATGGCCTCTTTTTCTTACATGAAGCAAAAGACACTCCTTTTATTTTACTGGGTTACTTGGAGGTGGGCAGATAGTATGAAGCAGGGAAATATGGGCGTTGCTACGAAGGATATGGGTAGATTTAATAGTCTGCTTATATCTTAGCGAATTGTTTGTAGTCTGAATCATATTTGTGAATTGGCTGGCCATTAGTTTATTAGCTATACCAACTACAGAAATCTTTCACAATACTCGCGACATTACTTCAATTTATTCTCAGTTTCATGCTTGTTGCCTTCAGGTAACGTCGATGCTAAAAAATTGGAAAATGAAGAAGAGAATGAACAAGAAAGTGATGAAGAGATGGATACAGATGATGAGGAAGAGCTAGAAATTGAAGATGAGGAGGAACAAGAAATTGAAGAAGAGGATTAATTGGCTTTTTAAAATTTTGTTTATTTTGTTCTTGTTTTTACATGTACTTGCCAATATATATGGTGAGATGCTGGAAGAGGAAAGAGTTTCATTTTTGAATTTGCTCTCATGAGCTACTATACTATAGTAAGTAGTAACTATACCTACTAACTCCGTTTCAATTTGTTTCTCTTAGTTGTTAAAAAAAATACCTCCTTTTATGTGCAACTTTTCATGTAATATGTTACGACAAGATTAAATGTTATTTTGATGCAGACCACAGAATATTAATAAAAAAAGTTACTTGTGTTAAATTTTGTGCTGAGTAATACTCGGTAAATAATCCTTTGACATTAGCTTGACAAAAAGGAACTAAACTCTTTTATAGAGTTCAAATTACTCCTCTATTCATTTTAAAAATAAATTTTCGTTTTCTTTTTAAGTTAAACATATAAAAGAAAATCATGTTCTACTGTTATCATTAATTACTTATTCTCCAAATTACTTTTGAAGATATGATATTTATTAAACATCAATTGATAGCAGTGTATCATTTTTTTTATGAAAGATTATATCTATAAATTTATATTTTGAGAACTTGGCAATAAAAATATCTTGCCATAAGTTAAAGTATTTACTTACTTTTCAAATAGTGTCTCTCTTTTATGGAGTATAAAAAACATAATGAAAGTTGAATGTGACATGATGCACGAATGGTACCAATATCAAAATCAAAACTAATTTTTCAAACAGGAAAGTCTATGATTTACATCTACTTAATTTTGACCCCGACTCCATTTCAATTGTCGTTCTTATTTAAAAAATAATTGATCTTGAAATAAAGTACTTTATTATTTTAGAAAATTAAAATTTAATTAATTATTAATTTTTACCTTTTCCTTTACTTAATAAACATATGAAGAAATTAATATGATGGAAAAAAATTTATGATCACATAATTTTTTTTTTATCAAATTACCTTTTTTTAACGTAGTTAATATTTTCTTAATAACGTATAAATAAGGAACTATTTTCTTAAAAACGTGTAAATGGAAAATATGACATGTAAAAAATCTCAACAATAAGTTAAACATTTCATTATCAAGTAAACCTTCTCAAACACGTAATTTTGACTGCTTTTCTATGTCCACCCGTAAAAGAAGAATCCAAAAAAATAAAATATTTTTTTAAAAGTAAAAAAATAAATAAAGAGAACTTCTAGAAGACGTTTAAAATAGTTTATCTTAAAGCACATGTGTCTTGTCTTGGATTTTAATATTTTATACAACCAAATAATTATTTATAGAGAAAAAGAATTATTCAAAAGTAAACAGTATAAAAAAAAATCTTTAAATTAGTTTATCTCAGGAATATACTGTCAAGTGGCAATAATAATTACTTTTTTCTTAATTAATATTGCAAGTGTTTTTTCTTTAGCATTTATCCTAGTGGCACTTTATCAATAATCATTTTTTTGCTTGTTGTGATTTTAAGCTATTGAGTAGAGCCTAGATGAATAGTGTACGAAGAATCGATAAGTAATTCCATTAGGTATTGGTCGATATTAATTATTGGAACAACTCACTGAACTATTTAAGATATTTAAAAGAATATAGATCGAACCTATTCGAAATATATTTCAATATGAAGGAGAAACACACTATTTTCTCGCATCTAATTTAGGTACTTGACCTAAAAAGCAATTCCATTTGTTCACATTAAACCAAACAAAACATGGTATTCTTTCNAATCATTTTTTTGCTTGTTGTGATTTTAAGCTATTGAGTAGAGCCTAGATGAATAGTGTACGATGAATCGATAAGTAATTCCATTAGGTATATTGGTCGATATTAATTATTGGAATAACTCATTGAACTATTTAAGACATCTAAAGAATATAAATCAAACCTATTCGAAACATATTTCAACTCTTAATTCGTTAAATTTTGAATATTTTTGTATCCAAAGAGGATGAAGGAGAAACAAACTATTTTCTCACATCTAATTTAGGTACTTAACCTAAAAAGCAATTCCATTTGTTCACATTAAACCAAACAAAACATGGTATTCTTCCCATCTGTCCTAGCCATAGTGGATCGAGTTACTTCATACCTATTATCGGTGAGAGGTAGGCAGGTGGTAGATATCTTATCGAACTAGTCGAGGTGCGCGAAAGCTGATCTGACCACCACACCACGATCATTAAAAAAAAATTAAAAAAATGGCCCAGGGTGGGGGTGGGGATGGAATTCCAACAATCCTCGTTTGTCATAGGCACTAATGACTTTTACCAGAATGACACTTAGATTTGACCTATACCAAACAAAAACATTGCAGCTGAGACTATTACATTATTATTACAAGAATGAAGCATGTTATTTGTTAATAAATTCATAGGGTTAGGCAAAGTAGGACTATAGACCTTTGACCATTCGACATCGAAATTCAACTAATTTAGATTCGCACTGCATCGGACCCCCTTTATACTAATTTAGATTCATACAGCACCAGGACCCCAATAAAGGGATGAGCCCTTCCTACCAAGAATTTCTCTACTCACACAACTCGAACACAGGATTTCTCTCTATTAGAATTCGAACTCGAAATCATTGGTCCCATACATCTGACAGAACTTCTTAATAGTTGGACTCAAGTCAATTGCATGTCAAAAAACCATGAAGAAACTTCATGATGTACACTTGCAGACTAACTGGGATATGGATGTTTAAACCTGTTTCACCACCATGGTGCCTTCAAAAGAGCTCGCGTGATATTCTTGAAACGCGATTATCAATCATGAACTTGTTCCTATCGCGTGAATCACAATCAATGGTGTAAATAAGAGCTGAGCTTAAAACGTAATTGCATAAAGATAATATTGTGTTTAGCACTTACAACCATGGAAACATCAACTACATCACAAAGAAACTACAATACCTGTATATATAAAGGACAGAGAGTTGATCACTTATCTAAACATATACAACCTATCAAGCCTTCATATAGGAAATAAGACAGTTTAATACTAGTACTAGTTCAGAGGTACCATGTAGATATATCCTGCTTTGTCAGCTGTTCCACGGCATAGTCGCTTCCTCCCAAGTTGAACGGGGAACCAAATCTGTAATCAGTTATATCATTTATGTTTCCACCGAAGGGGGCGTCAAAGGACATTTTGCATTGATCATATTGAAACTCTGTTGAACGATAAGCAGGCACGCTGGTTTCTTGAGCTGAGGTCTCCATATGTCCTAGATTGAAGTTGCCATCCATGGAAAGTTCAACTGTTTGTTGCTGAGGCAGGGTTTGGTTTATTAGAATCTCAGAAATTCCGGAACAGATGCTACCATTTTGCTGAAAGTTGTTGTCATATGATGTTATGAGGTCAGATATGATCCTCTGATCATCTTCAGGGAGTCCAAGCCCCGAAGCACTCATCGAAGAGGAAGCAGTGACTGACGAGACCGCTGGCTTAGAAGTAGCAGTTTGTGCAGGAAAAACTGTGTTGTGCTCATAGTTGATCTGATACTTAGGTGTAGTAAGTGTTTGAGCAGAATTGAACCGGAATGGACAACTCATTTGGTGGTTGTTTCTTGAAGTCCTGTCAAGGAATCCAGCTTGATAATTGCTGTATGGGCAGTGAAGGTACTCACAAGTATATATCTTTTGATCAACAGACTCCTCAAAACATGGTTGCTTCCTCTTCTGGATAAAATCGGAAGTTAAATCGATAATTTCTCCTTTCACTGGAGCTAAACCTGGCATCAAGACCCTATCTTTAGGTAACATAATTCCAGTTTGGAGATTGATGTCATGGGGTTTACATTCCACTTCATTGTTTCTCTCGTTATCCACTCCTTCCACATCGTAATCGCTAGCATCGCTGATGAAAAAGGAACCATTACCAACAGCTAGAGATCCCTGTGGATAGCTGTCAGGATACAGCTTACGAGCCAAAGCCTCTTCTTGATTGATAATAGCAAGCCAAGTAGCACTCTCCTTAGCTGTCATCTTATCCTGCAAGCACTTTGACTGTCGAACAAGCTTGCGAATCTTAGCAATGTCGGGAGAGATGTGTTTGATTACCGCCGTCAGAACACCAACCTTCCAGGCCTTCTTCAGATCATGAGGCTTCTTGTATGGAGGTTGAACTTGATCATTTGGCAGACCCAACTGACCCCACCATTCCTCTTTACCAGAGGGCCACCAGGGTGGAGATACCCCCTTCTCCAAAGGGANATCATGAGGCTTCTTGTATGGAGGTTGAACTTGATCATTTGGCAGACCCAACTGACCCCACCAGTCCTCTTTACCAGAGGGCCACCAGGGTGGAGATACCCCCTTCTCCAACGGAAACCGCCTCTGTGGAGGATCACAGTGCTGCATCAAAGCAGACAAAAGGGATCCTAGAGTTGTATCCTGCAGCTCCTGTAAAGTGTGGGGAGTGGAAACTATCACACTCGATTCCTCAACTCTCCCTGGAATCTGATTATCAGCCTGATACTTAGCAATAGCAGCAGGGCCATTTCGATCAAATCTGACCTTTTCCTTCCACCAAGCACGAAGATTGTCCGAAGCACCAGTCACAGGCTTCCCTTTCTCAGGGATAATTCCATAAACAAAACCCTGAGCATTACAAACCTCCATCATTTTCAGCATGTACTTCAGTATACCATCTTGTGCACGCGACATCTTCTTTCTACGAGCCTGCTCCTGCGACTGACGCTGCTTCGCACCATCCCCCACCTCTTTATTCTTGTTCTTCTCTTTGAGACGCCTCAAAAGCATTCGATCCCTCCACATCCTCCTCTCTAGCTCTTCCACATCCATCTCCTCATCACTATAATCATCCTCCTCCAACCCAACCGGCTTATGCTCAACTTCTTGAGCTCCACATCCCATAGAATCAGATAGAAACTCAAAATTTCCACAGAACCCCATATCTTCAAATATCCCCATTTACCAAATTCTGCAACACCAATTCAGATACAACAAAAAAACTCAACTTTTAGTAAAATCAAATCCAAAATTAATGATCTTTAATCTAACATCATCAAACAAAACACTCCAAATTCCTCAAAACCAGATAATCTTTAACAAATCATAAAAAATTACTCCCACTTTATACTACACATAACACATCATCATATAAATATAACTCCATGGAGAAAAAAACACAAACAAACATAAATATAACAACCCCCATAAAACAAAACTTTTCATCATTTCTTCTACTGATTACCATTAAAAATTCCATCTTTACTCTTCTTTCTTTGTAAAAAAAAACACCCTTTTAACAGAATTTCATAATTTTCTCTACTGATTACTATTAAAAATTCCATCTTTATCTTCTTTGTTTGTAAAAAAAAAAACACCCTTTTAATCCCCACATACACTCTGATCTACCAACCCCTTCAAGAACCATATTTTCACAAAAATTCACAACAAACCAACACTCAAAAAAACTTTACAAAAAAAAATCAAGAAAATGACTTACATGATTTTCTTGAAAACAGCTTGTTGAAGCTATTATCTATGGCTATACTAATTTGATTTTGAACCAAAAAAAAAAAGAAAAAAGAGAGAAAGAGAAGGTGTTTGAGAAGAATGTTAGGTGTATTGAAGTGATGTTTTCACTTTTGTTGTGTATTGGAAAGTAAGAAGAAGAGAGGAAGGTGCAAAGACATTAAAAGTAAAAACAAAGTGGAAAATGAAAATAAAATAGAAGGATAAGTTACAACCTTTTTTCTTTTTTTTTTTTTTAACTATGGATAAGTTAAGTTAACTGTGGTCCTAAAAGGAGTGGTCATGCTGACGTATTCATTACTTTAATTTTATCAAATTAGTCCCTATAGTTTCATATGTTTCGTTTTTTAACCATACTAGTTTGTGATGATTTAAATATTAGCTTCAAATTTTTACTAATTCGAGTTGAACAAATGAACACTTGAAAAAATTATAATTATAAAATAATTTCATTTTTTATAAATAATAATGTTTCATTGTTTACAAATAATAACACGTGTTTTCGAATGTCTGAATTTTATTTATGTTAAATTCTATAAGTGGAAAATCGATTATCTATTTAAAATATGAAAAATCCTTCTTTATTTGAATACAATTTAAATTGTAAGAAGAGTCAATAATTTGTCAATTAAAATCATTATTTCATATAAAATACTCATCAAATCAATTTATTAGCTTTAATACCGCTTAACAAAAACAATATTTCATTGTTTAAATAACATGCATATTCAATTATTTGAATTTCAATTACGTGTGAATTTAATAATATTCAACGAGCAGTGAATAAATTGCTAATAAATTCTTTTTTTAAAATAAAAAAAATATTGTTGTCAGTAACTTTTAAAAAAACGATAAAATTATATTTATGCATAAATTTATTTATAAAAATGTTGAAATTTTGGGAGTGAAATCATTATTTCATATAAAATACTAGCTTCAATTATCTAATTTAAGCTGGAGACTGAAAATATAAACTTGTAAAATGATATCGATTTATAGATAATGTTTTAGTATTGCAAATAACACACATGTTCAAAAGCCTTAATTAAAGCTAATATTATTCAACGAGCTTGAACCGAATATTTTTTTAAAACTATAAAAAAGGGCTTTTTTGAAAAAATGTATAGTTGTCAATAAATTTTTTTTAATAAAAAATTGTATTTGAACATAAATTTTACTTATAATAAGAGTTGAATTTTTGTGAGTGTAAATTGACATTATATAAAATACTTCTCGAATCAATTTAAAAGCTCCAAATTATCTAATTTAAGTTGAAGATTGAAAAAATAAATTTTAAAACAATATCAATTATAGACAAATGTTTCATTGTTTGCAAATAACACGTGTGATTAAATAGCTAAATTTCAGTTATACGAAAACTTAATTGTGTTTTACAAGTTATGAATAGATTATTTATTTCAAAATTTAAAAAAAAATGGTAATAACTTTATAAAAGTAATAAAATTGCATTTGGACATATATTTTATTAAAAAAAATTGAAGTTTTACGAGTGAAAATCATCATTCCACATAAAATACTCCTCAAATCGATTTATTATTTTCAAATTTATCTAATTTAAGTTGAAGGTGAGTGATTTATTTCAATACTAGAATAAATCTTTTAAAAAATTGCAGTTGTCAATCACATTTTATCTGACATTTAAGAATTTAATCTCATTTTTTATGCAATCTTTATTGTTCAATTATTTGATTATCTGAAATCTCACATTCTCCGCTGTATAATTTCCTTCTTTATTAAAAATAAATTAAAAAAATCCATTTTTCAATTAAAAAAAAAGTTGATGGTGTCTTTTTAAATTTACTGTTTTATTTGGAGTAAAATTATAATTTGGAGGAGAAACATGTAAATATTTATATATTTGTTCTAAGTGTGAATAAAATAAATAAAATGTGTGCAGTGAAAATACGAAATCAAATGTCTTTAATTAATTACGATAAAATATCTTAACCTCTCTTTGATACTCAATCAAATATTGAAATGTATTTCCATAAAAATAAAAGTATTAATATTAATTGCTTTATTTATACAAAGTTGGAAGCTATTTTAAATCTTCTAGTATATCACATTTTATATATGAGTTAATAACTTAATATCTGCAAAATAGTTAACATGCCATTAGTTTAACTAGCCAAAATCGATAATCTAACATATTAAAATAAAACTAAGAAGGAAACCTTACAAAATTGCTATCCTTTATAACAATATTTTACTTTAACAATCGAAATAAAATTGAAATTAATTTTTTATAATATACTTCTAGAATCTCTACAACAAACTTTTTACCTATAAAAGCAACATTTATTTTTTTTCTAGCAATACATTCTTTATAAAATGATCCCTCATGATCTTCTTTTTTGGTGTTATAATAATTAGTCATTTTTATAGAGATAAAATCTATAAGATTATCAATAATACATAGAGATTTTTATCAAATATTTTGGTAATTCAATACAGGATTAATGACAAAGAATATTTAATCATATTAATATTTGATTTCACCATTAAAAGATTTTCCTTCTTTCCACAAAGTGAGATGACACTTAGGATTTGATATTAAACTTCCCTATAATTATTAAATATTATTTAAATTTTCAAGTATTGTTAATGTTATAGACACATAAGAATTCATCACTATAACAATTAAAAGATTTCAGAACCAGTGATGTTACAAATAAATTTAATTGGATATATAAGATAAAAAATTATTATTTTTATATATTGATATTATGGTAGCAAGAATGTATAAGAGTTTTTGTTGCATATTTAGTACGAAAAAAGAATATTGAACAAACATGAATGGACATATAATAAAAATATGATTTTGTGTATTTGTTGTTGTAGTAAATCTAATATGCTAATAGAATTTCCTGTTTTAAGAAAGGTTACAAATTTCTTACCTCGTTTAAAGGGTTGAAGTAAATATAGAATATTCTAAATATAATTTTTTATAAAATATCTGGTTACTAATTACGAATTTGTTTTCAAGCTAATTTATTGCCTATTTCGTGTGAATATTATTTCGTTGTTTAAGTTTAGTGGTCAATTATCTTATTAATCTAACTAAAAAGGAATTATATAAACAATTTAGTTTCAAGCTTCCATTTTACGCTATAAGAAACTTCTATAGTCACACAAATATTATATGATATAATTAAAGAGAATTATAATCATAAAACAGACATTTTTCTGCGTTGCTAAAAAAAACATGACATTATCTTAAAGTTATAAGTGACACAAGTAAAAATCACGAGGAATTTTGAACCTCCATATTAATGATTATTTTCGAAAGATCAAATAATGGCAAAATTTCTATTCTCTAGGAGTAGAAAGGCATAGTAACAAAATATTTTGAGGGCAACTGTATCATTCCGAAAACTTGGAGTACCTTTACGAAGTTGAAGTAAAAGGATTCGGCCGCCATTTTTGATTCTGATTTTACCTTTGCTTATTTTTCAATTATTATATTTTCATCCCCCAAACTTTACCTTATCACGTGCAAGGTACAATTTGGTGGGCCCTTACAATAGAAACTAGTCCTTGTATTTCTATTTTAAGTTAAAGTTGGTCCCATCCTTTAATTTTTGAGCTTATCCACTGTCATAGTGACAAAATTATGAAAATGGTCCCTCTAGTTTTAAAATAGGTTCAAAATGGTCAATATAAGTGTACATTTAAGCAATTACACTCTTTTAAGTTTTTGAGAAGTACGTTTAGTGTATGTCAAAAATTCTATGCTTGTATTTTAATTGTGGTTTTACTTTTCTTTTCTAGTTTTAAGAAAAATAATAAAGAGAAAAAGTATTTTATTCTAAAATGCATGATTTTTTTTCTAACGAAAAGAGTTTAGTTGGAAGCAGTTCAAAAAAATGACAATTATTTAAATTATTTTAAACAGTAAAAATTGACGGACAATAATCGATTTAAAATACGTTATTTTTTCTACTAATATCGATTAACTAGGGTTGAATTTTTAGCACATAAACTTAGAAAGTGTGAAATCAATCTGATTTAACTGTTTAAAATATTATGTAATTTTTTTTAAAAAAAAAAATCTAGAGAATTTGATCATTTCTTTTCAAAATCTAGGAATTAAAGTCTTTAACCAACAAATAATCATGGTCTAGTGGTGGTAAAGATCAGGGTTTAACCTCAATGATGTATTTTAAGACTGTATATATTATATAATATAAAAATCAATCAAATTGTTCATTATTTTCAATTATTATTTATATATCAATCAAAAATCTTTGATCGATTTTCTCAAAATTTAAACGAATGCGGTTAGTTTGAGACTTTAGTAGTCCAATTTCATCTTTCTCCATAGTGTTAGAAATAATTATGAATAAATTTTACCACTACTTTATAAGATAAAGAAATTGTTTCCAAATATTGAAATAATAATAATTATTAGCTAAATTGGCTATTAATTTGAATTACCCACTTTTACGTTTGTGAAAAGTAAGTATGTTCAGTATATGTCAAATATCTTTCTATTTTTAATGTCATTTTAATTCTTTTTCTTGTTAAAAGAATAATAAAAATACAAAATGCATTTTTCTCTTGAATACATGATAAACTTCTTTAATGCTAAGAGTTTATACGCGAAAACAATTCAAAGAAATTACAATTATTTAAATTATCAAAAAAGTAAAAATTAACCGACAATAACCGATTTAAAATTCTTCATATTTTTGTATTTTCTACTGATAACGATCAAACACGGCATGATTTCAGTACAGATCTAGAAAGTGTAAAGCCATCCGAGTTTAATATTAATAATATCGTATAAATTTTGTTTTTAGGAAATCTACATAATTCAATCAATATAGTTTTTATTAATTTTTCATTAAAGAGATCAATCGAATTAGATTGACTATTTTTGGAAAAAAAAAACAGTGACAAGAATAATGAGAACGGTCCATTTAGTTTAAAAGTAGGTTCAAATTGGTCATTTAAGATTACATTTAAGCAGTTATGCTCTTTTTAAGTTTGTGAAAAACATCTTTCGTATATGTCAAATTTTTATGGGTTTTATTTTAATTTTTTGTTCTAGTTTTTTTTCTCGTTTAAGAAAAATAATAAATAGAAAATGTATTTTACTATTGAGAACATGATATACTTTTTTAACGTTAAGAGTTTAATCAGAAACAATTCAAAAAATGACTTATTTAAATTATTCTAAAAATTGAAAATTGATCGATAACAACTAATCTAAGATATTCTACTTATACCGATTAAGCACGATTGAATTTTTCGCACATAGGTCTAGAAAAAATCAATCTGATTCAACTTTTTAAAATATCATATAATTTTCTTTTGAAGAATTATAGACTTCGATCATTTCTTTTTCAAAATCTTTTTTATGTTTCATTAAAGAAATGAATCGTATTCAGTTGGCTATTTTTACCAAAAAAATAAGAGAGATTAAAGAGTAGAAATAAAAATAAAATGAGAGTCTTAAACCAACAAATAAAAATGGTTTGAGTGGTGAAAAAAAAATAAGGTTTGACCTCAATGATGCATTTTATAACCGTATAATATAAAAATTAACCAAATCAATTAGTATTTTCAAATATTATTTATATATAAATCAAGGATTTTTAATCAATTTTTTAATAGATTTTCTCAAAATTTTAACGAATGTGATTAGTTTTAGACTTTGCTGGTCTATTTCATCTTTCTTAATAGTGTTAGAAATAATTATAACATCATCCAAAAACAAGAAATAATTATAACAACAAATTTTATCACCACTTTATGGGATAGAAAAACTATTTTCAAATGTTAGAAAACAATAATTATTATAAGCTAAACTAGTTATTAATTTGATTAATACTCACTTTTAAGTTTGTGAAAAGTAAGTATGTGTCAAATGTCTTATAAGAAAAATAATAAATACAAAATGTATTTTGCTTTTGAATACATGATAAACTTCTTTAATGCTAAAAGTTTAGTCCGAAAAAATTCAAAGAAATGACAATTATTTAAATTATAAAAAAAAAATAAAAATTAACCGACAACAATGAATCTAAATTCGTCATATTTTTGTATTTTTTATTAATACCGATCAAACACGGCATGAGTTCAGCACAAAGATCTAAAAAATGTATAACTGATCGAGTTCAATGTTAACAATATCGTGTAAATTTATTTTTTTAGAAATCTACATAATTTGAGCAACTTCATTTATTTTCATTAAAGAAACCAACCTAACTCTATTGACTATTTTTACCAAAAAAAAAAGAAAAGAAGAGCTTAAAGAGTATAAATAATCCATTATCATGGTAACAAAAATAATGAAACATTTAAGCAGTTATGCTCTTTAAGTTTGTGAAAAGTATGTTTAGTTGTCAAATATTTTATGTGTTATATTTTAATTGTTGTTTCAGTTTTTTTTTCTCGTTTTAAGAAAAATGATAAATAGAAAATATACTTTACTCTTGAATATATAATATACTTCTTTATCTTTAAGAATTTAGTCGAAAGCAGTTGAAAAATGAAAATTATTTTAAAAAGTATGTTTGGCATATGTCAAACATCTTATGAATTATATTTTTGATGTCGTTTTAGATGTTTTTTTTTCCATTAAAAAAACATATTAATACAAAATGCATTTTACTCTTAATACATGATAAATTTCTTTAATGTTAAGAGTTTGATCAGAAACAATTCAAGAAAATGATAATTATTTAAACTATTAAAAAAATTAAAAATTAACCGACAACAATGAATCTAAATTCGTCATATTTTTTTGTATTTTTTACTTATACCGATCAAACACGGCATGAGTTCAGCACAAAGATCTAAAAAACATAAAACCTGATCTAGTTCAATGTAAATAATATTGTGTAAATTTATTTTTTTAGAAATCTACATAATTCGAGCAACTTCATTTTCTATTTTTCATTAAACAAACCAACCGAACTCGATTGACTATTTTTGCAAAAAAAAAAAGAGCTTAAAGAGTATAAATAATCCATTTATCATAGTAACAAAAACAATGAAACATTTAAGCAGTTATGATCTTTTAAGTTTGTAAAAAGTATGTTTATTTGTTAAATATTCTATTCGTTTTATTTAATCGTTGTTTTAGTTTTTTCTTCTCGTTTTAGGAAAAATAATAAATAGAAAATGTACTTTACTCTTGAATATATAACATATTTCTTTATATTTAAGAGTTTAGTTGGAAACAATTCAAGAAAATGACATTGAAAAAATGAAAATTATTTTAAAAAGTATGTTTAGCATATGTCAAACATCTTATGAATTCTATTTTTGATGTCGTTTTAGTTCTTTTTTTCGTTAAGAAAAAATATAAATACAAAATGCACTTTACTCTTAATACATGATAAAGTTCTTTAATGCTAAGAGTTTGATCAGAAATAATTCAAGAAACTGATAATTATTTAAATTATTAAAAAAAAGAAATTAACCGATAACAAAGAATCTAAGTTCGTCATATTTTTGTATTTTTTACTAATACCGATCAAACACGACATGAGTTCAGCACAAAGATTTAAAAAATGTAAAACTGATCGAGTTCAATGTTAATGATATCGTGTAAATTTATTTTTTTAGAAATCTACATAATTCGAGCAACTTCATTTTCTATTTTTCATTAAAGAAACTAACCGAACTCGCTTGACTATTTTTGAAAAAAAAAAAACTTATAGAGTATAAATAATCCATTACCATAGTAACAAAAATAATGAAACATCTAAGCAGTTATGCTCATTTAAGTTTGTGAGAAGTATGTTTAGTTGTCAAATATTCTATGTGTTTTATTTTATCGTCGTTTTAGTTTTTTTCTTCTCGTTTTAAGAAAAATAATAAATAGAAAATGTACTTTACTCTTGAAGGATTTAGTCGAAAACAGTTGAAAAAATAAAAATTATTTAAAAAAGTATGTTTGGCATATGTCAAACATCTTAATTTTATATTTTTGATGTTGTTTTAGTTGTTTTTTTCCATTAAAAAAACATATAAATACAAAATGCATTTTACTCTTAATACATGATAAAGTTCTTTATGTTAAGAGTTTGATCATAAACAATTCAAGAAAATGATAATTATTTAAACTATTAAAAAAAATAAAAATTAACCGACAACAATGAATCTAAATTTGTCATATTTTTTTGTATTTTTTACTAATACCGATCAAACACGGCATGAGTTCAGCACAAAGATCTAAAAAACATAAAACTGATCTAGTTCAATGTTAATAATATTGTGTAAATTTATTTTTTTAGAAATCTACATAATTCGAGCAACTTTATTTTCTATTTTTCATTAAACAAACCAACCGAACTCGATTGACTATTTTTGCAAAAAAAAAAAAAAAGAGCTTAAAGAGTATAAATAATCCATTATCATATATAGTAACAAAAACAATGAAACATTTAAGCAGTTATGATCTTTTAAGTTTGTAAAAAGTATGTTTATTCGTCAAATATTCTATGCGTTTTATTTAATCGTTGTTTTAGTTTTTTCTTCTCGTTTTAGGAAAAATAATAAATAGAAAATGTACTTTACTCTTGAATATATAATATATTTCTTTATCTTTAAGAGTTTAGTTGGAAACAATTCAAGAAAATGACAATTGAAAAAATGAAAATTATTTTAAAAAGTATGTTTAGCATATGTCAAACATCTTATGAATTCTATTTTTGATGTCGTTTTAGTTCTTTTTCTCGTTAAGAAAAAATATAAATACAAAATGCACTTTACTCTTAATACATGATAAAGTTCTTTTAAGCTAAGAGTTTGATCAGAAACAATTCAAGAAACTGATAATTATTTAAATTATTAAAAAAATAAAAATTAACCGACAACAAAGAATCTAAGTTCGTCATATTTTTGTATTTTTTACTAATACCGATCAGACACGGCATGAGTTCAGCACAAAGATTTAAAAAATGTAAAACTGATCGAGTTCAATATTAATGATATCGTGTAAATTTATTTTTTTAGAAATCTACATAATTCGAGCAACTTCATTTTCTATTTTTCATTAAAGAAACTAACCGAACTCGGTTGACTATTTTTGAAAAAAAAAAAGAGCTTATAGAGTATAAATAATCCATTACCATAGTAACAAAAATAATGAAACATCTAAGCAGTTATGCTCATTTAAGTTTGCGAGAAGTATGTTTAGTTGTCAAATATTCTATGTGTTTTATTTTATCGTCATTTTAGTTTTTTTCTTCTCGTTTTAAGAAAAATAATAAATAGAAAATGTACTTTACTCTTGAAGGATTTAGTCGAAAAAAGGTGAAAAAATAAAAATTATTTAAAAAAGTATGTTTGGCATATGTCAAACATCTTAATTTTATATTTTTGATGTTGTTTTAGTTGTTTTTTCCATTAAAAAAACATATAAATACAAAATGCATCTTACTCTAATACATGATAAAGTTCTTTAATGTTAAGAGTTTGATCAGAAACAATTCAAGAAAATGATAATTATTTAAACTATTAAAAAAAATAAAAATTAACCGACAACAATGAATCTAAATTCGTCATATTTTTTTGTATTTTTTACTAATACTGATCAAACACGGCATGAGTTCAGCACAAAGATCTAAAAAACATAAAACTGATCTAGTTCAATGTTAATAATATTGTGTAAATTTATTTTTTTAGAAATCTACATAATTCGAGCAACTTCATTTTCTATTTTTCATTAAACAAACCAACCGAACTCGATTGACTATTTTTGCAAAAAAAAAAAAGAGCTTAAAGAGTATAAATAATCCATTATCATAGTAACAAAAACAATGAAACATTTAAGCAGTTATGATCTTTTAAGTTTGTAAAAAGTATGTTTATTCGTCAAATATTCTATGCGTTTTATTTAATCGTTGTTTTAGTTTTTTCTTCTCATTTTAGGAAAAATAATAAATAAAAAATGTACTTTACTCTTGAGTATATAGTATATTTCTTTATCTTTAAGAGTTTAGTTGGAAACATTTCAAGAAAATGACAATTGAAAAAATGAAAATTATTTTAAAAAGTATGTTTAACATATATGTCAAACATCTTATGAATTCTATTTTTGATGTCATTTTAGTTTTTTTTCTCGTCAAGAAAAAATATAAATACAAAATGCACTTTAGTCTTAATACATGATAAAAAAAATTTTAAAGCTAAGAGTTTGATCAGAAACAATACAAAAAAATAATAATTATTTAAATTATTAAAAAAAATAAAAATAAACCGACAACAAAGAATCTGAATTCGTCATATTTTTGTATTTTTTACTAATACTAATCAAACACGGCATGAGTTCAGCACAAAAATCTAAAAAAAGTAAAACTGATCGAGTTCAATGTTAATGATATCGTGTAAATTTATTTTTTTTAGAAATCTACATAATTCGAGCAACTTCATTTCTATTTTTCATTAAAGAAACTAACCGAACTCGATTGACTATTTTTGAAGAAAAAAAAAAGAGCTTATAGAGTATAAATAATTCATTATTTAATGAAAGTCTTAAGCCAACAAAAAATAATGGTCTAACCGTGGTAAAGATTAGGGTTTGACCCCAACAATGCATTTTACAATTCTGCAATATAAGAAATCGATCGAATCGATTCGTATTTTTAATTATTATTTTATATCAATTAAGATTTTTTGATAGATTTTTCAAAGTTTAATTGAATGCGGTTAGTTTGGACTTTGATGGTCCATTTTCATATTTCTTAATGGTGTCAAATATCCTCCACGTTCTACTATAGTTATTGTTTTAATTCCTCTTCTCATTAAGAAAAATTACACTTTACTCTTGAATACTGATATACCTTTTCAATGTAAAGAGTTTAGTCGGAAACAATTCAAAAAATGAAAATTATTTAGATTATTTTGAAAAAATGAAAACTCACCGTCCAACTATTAATTTAAAATTTGTCATTTTTCATTTTTTTCTATCAATAGTAATCAAGCACGACTGTATTTTCTAGCATAAAAATGTAGAAAATGTAAGATCTTTCAGACTCAATCGTTTAAGAATCAAGTATTTTTCTTTGAAGAAATCTACAAAATTTGATAACTTTTTTCGTTTAAAAAATCGATCAAATTCAGTTAGATATTTTTGCAAAAAAATAAAAGCAAAAAGTACTAATAAAAAGAATGAAGTCTTAAATCAAGAAACATCAACGGTCTGGTGATGGTAAAGAACAAATTTTGGCCCACGATGATGCATTTTATAATTGTGTAGTGTAAAAGATCATTCAAATCGGTTATTATTTTCAATTATTTATTTTATACAATCAAAACTTTCCAATCAATGTTTAATAGATTCCCCTAAAAATTTAATCTAATGTGGTTGTTTTTGGATTTTGGTGGTCCGTTTTCATCTTTCTTAATTGTGTTAGAAGAAATTAAAACAACAGATCTTATCACTACTTCGTGACAATTGAGAAATTGTTTTCGAGTGTTAGAAAATAATTCGACTAGTGTCAATATCGGGTAGCCAAATATAGCTCAGGCTTTAAATTTTGAAATGTATAAATAAAGTATATATAGTGTAGCAATGTATAAATATATTTTGATTCGTATACCAATCTCTCAAAATTTAAAAAAAAATAAAATAGTAAAATCTGTACAAGCCTATTCTACAGTACTCAAGAACAAAGAGATTTAATTAACCTAATCTCAATATTATTTCCTCCGTCTTAATTTACATGACACAATTTTCTTTTTAATTCATTTTTTTAAAAAAATGTCACATTTCTATAATTAGAAAGAATTACTCACTACTTCCAACAATTACCGTCCACTATACTATTTTAGAATGTCCAACAAATGTCACATTCAAGATATCGCATTTATTATTCAAAGCATGACATAGTAAAATTATCCTTCTATTTATAGTTTTCTTAACAAATGNCCAACAATTACCGTCCACTATACTATTTTAGAATGTCCAACAAATGTCACATTCAAGATATCGTATTTATTATTCAAAGCATGACATAGTAAAATTATCCTTCTATTTATAGTTTTCTTAACAAATGTGCAAAATAAATAATGGGCTAGTGTCATTGGACAGAGAGAATAACTTTAAAAATAATTCTTTTACCGAAATGATTAGCCACAAAGAAAGTAAAATCAATTCTTAAATTTCATATCAAGTCAAACAAAACAACGTTACATAAATTAAAAAAAATTATTAGTTTTGACTAAGTCAATTGTGTCTCTTCTTGTTAGCCTCTCTCCTTTGTTGCCATTTGCTTATATCATTTCATGACCCACAATATTATATAATACCCACTCGCCCGGCCAATTAATTATATAATTAATTAGTCTAATTAATGATGTAATTAGGTGTTTTCTAATCAATCAATTAGATCAAAACTCAACATTTTCTCTCTTTGTTCTTCAAAAAAAAATAAAAAATGGGAGGATTAGATGTAATTAGAACAAGTTTACGTGATGAATACGAAGTGACAGATATTTTAGGACGAGGAGGATTTTCAGTAGTAAGGAGAGGAAAGAACAGAACAACAAATGAAGTTGTTGCAATCAAGACTCTCCGACGGTACGAGCCAGTACCATCGGAGAAGAAAGAAAATAACATTAAAATTAATAAGTCGTCGTCGGGAGTAGTACCAGGTTTGATATGTGATACTTTATTGACAAATGAATTGTTAGTTATGAGGAAGATCGTTGAAGATGTTTCTCCTCATCCTAATGTTATTCATTTGTACGATGTTTGTGATGATTCTTTTGGTGTTCATCTTATATTGGAGCTTTGTTCTGGTGGGGAGCTTTTTGATCGGATTGTCGGACAACCTAGGTATTTTTTAATTCATTTGACTCAATATAGAGTTTAATTTTATTTTTTTCTTCGTTTTATATAAATATAATTAGTCTCTCTAGCTCGTCTCTCTCCTCCATCTCACAATCTCGCTACGGTAGATATACAAATACATATGTATATCAGTTACATATATAATTATCTGACAAATTTACATATACAATTCGTCGCTCTCCTCCTTCTCCCAAACTCTCTCGCCTCTCTCCTCCCTCTCCAAATTTCACTCGCCTCTCTCGTCCTTCCAACAAGTAGCCACAAATCATAATTAGCAAGATATAACTATAGAGCATAATTAAGTTATTTTTGAGTGATTATATCAAATATTCCCCTATTAATAAAGAGCAAAATAAAATATCTCATCTTATTTTGGCTTGTATACGTCTATTGTAAAAAATAAAATCAGGGGCGGAGGCAACATATACTTAGAGGTTCATCCGAACCTCCTTTGGTGAAAAATATTACTATTATATATGACTCAAATTATTTTTTAGATATATATAATAGATGTCGAACCCCAGCAATGTGCATATGTTTGTTTCATAGAAAGGTTGGAATTAATTTTGTTTTATCCCTTTCCTTATTCGTAATTGACAAATCAATGGAAAAAAAAATAACAGGTCGAGTTCAAGGAGTGCTTAAGAATTGATTTTCTCATTCCTGAATATTCGATGTGGGAAACTCAACAATATTGCATACACCTAAGCTTGTCAATTGAAACGTAGACGATATAATACAAAGTCTAATATTAATAAATAAAAATTGAGATATGGACGTAACTCTGATATCGTGATAATGCTTTGAACAGGTATAACGAGGCCAGGGCTGCTGCAGTGGTGAGACAAATAGCTAAGGGACTTGAGGCGTTACATGGGGCAAACATAGTTCATAGGGACTTGAAACCAGAAAACTGTTTATTTTTAAACAAAGATGAGAATTCACCATTAAAGATTATGGACTTTGGTCTTAGCTCTTTTGAGGATTTTGCAGATCCAGTGGTTGGTTTATTTGGTTCAATTGATTATGTTTCACCAGAAGCACTTTCAAGGGATAAAATCACTACTAAGACTGATATTTGGTCACTTGGTGTTATTCTTTACATTCTTCTCTCCGGGTTAGTACGTACATTCGTATTATTAATATTTTTTGTACTATCAGATCATTTTAGATTATTATAGCAGATAAACATGTTTTATTTTAAATATTTAAACTATAAATTTCATATCTTAAAGAAGACGTACTTATAGCTTTGTAAGAAATCAGTTAAACATCCAAAGAATAGCAATTACGAATTTTTTTGCGATATCAAAGAAAAAAGATTAATTTGAATAGATTTCCTAGGTACTAAGTAACCACCTCAATTATTGTGCATTGTTTTATTATATTGTTTAACATGTTGTATACATCATATTATTTATTAAAATTTTCTCATTATATAATTATGAAGGAACCTAACTCATACCTTCCCCCATTAAGGACAATATTAGAAGTAGCTAACTTTAAAGTCTTAAGGGGAAACAATGGACACAAAATAGCAAAATATTTAGTGTAATTTCACTAGCGAAATTGAAAATTACAAATATATAATATAAAGCACATGTTATTGATGTTTTATTAATATAAAATATAATATAACTTCAGGTACCCACCTTTCTTCGCACCGTCCAATCGTCAAAAGCAACAAATGATATTAAATGTAAGTCACCCTTCCTATTATTTCACATAAAAAAATTAATTTATTTTCCTCTATTAAAATTTAACAAATTAATGCAGGGACAATTTAGCTTTGATGAGAAAACATGGAAGAATATATCTTCATCAGCAAAACAACTAATTTCCAATCTTTTAAAAGTTGATCCCAACATGAGGCCTACTGCTCAACAGGTATTATATATACGGTATAATTTTTTGATCTGCTCATGACATGTAATAATAATTAGCTGAGGTGTACGTAAACTGATATAACGTAGATAGTTGAAGATGCATGGGTGAGGGGAGAGTTAGCAAAGGAAGAAGAAACGGACGCTGAGATTGTATCTCGTCTACAAAGCTTCAACGCGCGGCGTAAGTTTCGTGCAGCAGCTATGGCTAGTGTTCTCAGCAGTAGTTTTAGTTTGAGAAGTAAAAAATTGAAGAAATTAGTTGGTTCATCATATGATCTCAAGCCTCAAGAATTAGAAAAATTGAGTCACATTTTCAAGAAAATGTAAGTTTAGTATTATTTATTATTATTACTATACGTTATGAAATTTGTTACTATTATGTTTTGTTGTAATTGTATATATAGATGCAAAAATGGAGAAAATGCAACATTGTTGGAGTTTGAAGAGGTGTTAAAAGCAATGGAAATGACATCATTAGTGGGATTAGCAGAGAGGATATTTGATCTATTTGATCACAATCGTGATGGAACGGTTGATATGAGAGAGATAATTGGTGGCTTCTCTAGTCTCAAATATTCACAAGGGGATGATGCACTTCGTCTATGTTTTCAGGTACGAGTCTCATGCTCCTAAAAGAGTTTAAGGTCACTTAATGTGTCATCGAGGGTGTATATGAGTTTAGTTAGTCAAACAGATGAGTATTTTTGAGAGCGTCTGACAGTTTAGGAACTAAACTGATAATTTTGCTTTCAAGTGTTTTCAATACTTCAATTTAATGTTATGAGGTACCAATATATGATACAATTGTAATTTAATTTGCACCTCAATGAATATTTATTATAATTTATATGTTAATTTTGATACTTCAATTTTTTTTTGTAATCAGTTGTATGATACTGATCGATCAGGCTGCATTAGCAAGGAAGAAGTTGCATCCATGTTGAGAGTAATAATTCTATTCCTTTTCTTATATTTTGCGAGTCAAACAATTTTTTATTAGTATTTTCACGTGATCCTCAAAAATGTACGTTTTTATTTAAATAATTTGATGAAAATATTGTAGGCACTTCCTGAAGATTGTCTTCCATTGGATATAACAGAAGCTGGAAAACTTGATGAGATATTTGATTTAATGGATGCAAATAGTGATGGCAAAGTCACTTTTGATGAGTTTAAAGCTGCTATGCAAAGAGATAGTTCACTTCAAGATGTTGTACTATCCTCACTTCGTCCTAATTAATTATTATATTTTAATTATTTGTACGTACCACACTGTACTAATTATATTTATAATCTCTTAACTTTTCTTCACATTTCATTTTATTATCACTACTCACATGAGTAGTTAATTGGGAAGCTTTATTCTACATATAAATGTATTTTTCTTTTTCACTACTAGCTATTATCGCATGTAGTTTTTTATCCTTTATTTTATGTTACTATATCCTTATTGTTTCGGCCCCCTTTTTTATCAAGTTTTCAAAGGATTATTGGGAACAACCCAGTTATGATTATTGTTTCGGCCCCCTTTTTTATCAAGTTTTCAAAGGATTATTGGGAACAACCCAGTTATGGTTCTGAGGCAGAGATAAGATCTGAATATACTATATTTTCTTGAGAAAATATATAAGTATTTCCTGAATTATACTTGAAATTTCAAAGACATATTTATACTGTATTAAGATTCTATTACTTCTGAACTTGTTTTATAAATAATTTTTCACTTTTTTTTTTGACTTAGTAAAGTAAAAATGTGTGATTTCGGACATAGATTGGGACTACTTATACATTTTTCCTAATTCTCTTTATTACACTTGTTATATATACTATACTCTAAAGACGGTGCTTGTTATAAAATTAAATAATCTGTCATAGTAAGATTAAGATCAATCATACTAAAAATAATCTAGAATGAAGGCAAAAAGAAGGGTTTTTCTGAAGAGAAAAGCTTGTGTGATGAAGAAGACAATGGAGCTTTGTGACATCAAGGCTTGTGTGATCATCAAGGCAATGTAAAATTTTACTAATGGTGTATTAACACAATATATGTTTAGGTATTGCCCATTGTATTATATTATTATTAGTCTAAATACAATATTTGTTACATAAATTCCATCATGGTACACTAGCTCAAGCTTCTTTTATATTTCATTGATAATGCATTTCTTGGATTAAACAAGAAAAGAGTAGCAATTCCATTTCTGCAAATACTTAGATATTATGGTTGTTTGATGGTTCATGTCATGGAATCATTTCACGGATGGAAACTAGCAATGCAGTGAGAGATTGTAATAGAAATTACTACGTTTTCACTACTATACTGGAATAAACATTTTCCTCAAACAGTGTCCATCCAACAAATTCAAAAGCAAGGTTTCATGAGGAGAGTAAATCATTCACCCGATTATCATCTTGACAGAAAAAATTCAGCTGGTTCCTTCACAATTCAAATCAGCAATAATAATGAATAAAGCAACACTTCTCTCTAGTTTCTTGTATATAAGACAAAAATGAGCAAGCTGCTGTGGTATATATCATTCATAGTATATAACAGAGAAGATGAAATCCAGTTACGATACCCCCCGCGTCCAGCAGGCCTTGATAGATATATTGCCAATACAATGAAGCTCTGCTGATTACCTGACTGATCCAAATCTCTGCCATTCAAAACTGATACAACTATGAACTAGTTGCGCTTCTTTTCTAGACTTGCTGCTACACGACGTTGCCTTTGCTTCCAGGCAGGCATCTTACCAGGGAAAGCCCACCTTAACAACCTTTCCCACGCATAGCAGACCAAAAATGTCATGAATGCCCAAATCAGCAGCTTATCTCTCAACCCTTTTGGCATACGAACTAACTTCAACCAGTCATTTAAGTCCCTAAACAAATCTGAGGTAATAACTGTGAAGAAACCCACCGCAGCCAAAAGTGCGTATAAGAATGGTTTGTTTTCAGGTATGCTCTGGTTGAAAGGGTGGCCCATGTAGTTCACAGCAAACGTTGCTACCTGTAGCATCAACCCCACCATGTAGGAAACCGTATTAACAAGGTTTGGATGAAACTCCGAGTCTGGCTCAATGCATTCGTCCGGCATGTACTTGGCAGCTTCATTAACAGAGGAAATTAAGAAAAGTAGGTGGATAGCAAATTGTCCAAGCAGAGAGAGGAAGACATAGGCACAGAAAATGTTAGGATGGGGTCGCTCAGCTGAAAGTGTCGGAAGGGGCCGAGCATGTGAGATAAACAGAAAGAAGGCTGCAGTGAAGACCCCACTGATTGTAGCTTGAATATCACCCAACTTGACACCATCTAAATACATTACACTCAGGACATAGGCAGTAGCAAGGCAGTTTAGTCCAAGTATCTTAAACATCTGCAGGGTGGTTACTAGAGTACTACGACCTTGACGAATGATATCAGTGGTAGGGCAGACAGAAGCATGTTTTGCAGTGAATGGTGATGCCATTGATGCGTCCCCAAGTTTGACAATTGGTGCCTGACCATCACCTCCTCCCTCATTAAGCTCATCCATGAGTTTCTTCAGCTTCTGCCGCTGCATCTCCGCAGGTGTAAGATGGCGATTACCAGCTTGGCTGCTGCTGGTAGCTTTACTTTTTGAAGCACCTTCACCATTTTCTGTAGCAGATTTAAGTTTCTTCAACTTGGCAGGTTTTGCAGTATCATTTTTAGATGATCCATCAGAAGACTTTTGCCCTTTAGGGGGAGGTATTGCATTAAGTAGAGCTACTCCCACATGTGCCTGAAAGAAGCAAATCCCACTAGTCTCACTTATCGGAAAAATGGTTATCACCCAAAAAGAATATTACAACACGGAAGAAGCATACTATGCAGTTAAGTAAAACTATAAAGCAGGCNGAGGAGAGTAAATCATTCACCCGATTATCATCTTGACAGAAAAAATTCAGCTGGTTCCTTCACAATTCAAATCAGCAATAATAATGAATAAAGCAACACTTCTCTCTAGTTTCTTGTATATAAGACAAAAATGAGCAAGCTGCTGTGGTATATATCATTCATAGTATATAACAGAGAAGATGAAATCCAGTTACGATACCCCCCCGCGTCCAGCAGGCCTTGATAGATATATTGCCAATACAATGAAGCTCTGCTGATTACCTGACTGATCCAAATCTCTGCCATTCAAAACTGATACAACTATGAACTAGTTGCGCTTCTTTTCTAGACTTGCTGCTACACGACGTTGCCTTTGCTTCCAGGCAGGCATCTTACCAGGGAAAGCCCACCTTAACAACCTTTCCCACGCATAGCAGACCAAAAATGTCATGAATGCCCAAATCAGCAGCTTATCTCTCAACCCTTTTGGCATACGAACTAACTTCAACCAGTCATTTAAGTCCCTAAACAAATCTGAGGTAATAACTGTGAAGAAACCCACCGCAGCCAAAAGTGCGTATAAGAATGGTTTGTTTTCAGGTATGCTCTGGTTGAAAGGGTGGCCCATGTAGTTCACAGCAAACGTTGCTACCTGTAGCATCAACCCCACCATGTAGGAAACCGTATTAACAAGGTTTGGATGAAACTCCGAGTCTGGCTCAATGCATTCGTCCGGCATGTACTTGGCAGCTTCATTAACAGAGGAAATTAAGAAAAGTAGGTGGATAGCAAATTGTCCAAGCAGAGAGAGGAAGACATAGGCACAGAAAATGTTAGGATGGGGTCGCTCAGCTGAAAGTGTCGGAAGGGGCCGAGCATGTGAGATAAACAGAAAGAAGGCTGCAGTGAAGACCCCACTGATTGTAGCTTGAATATCACCCAACTTGACACCATCTAAATACATTACACTCAGGACATAGGCAGTAGCAAGGCAGTTTAGTCCAAGTATCTTAAACATCTGCAGGGTGGTTACTAGAGTACTACGACCTTGACGAATGATATCAGTGGTAGGGCAGACAGAAGCATGTTTTGCAGTGAATGGTGATGCCATTGATGCGTCCCCAAGTTTGACAATTGGTGCCTGACCATCACCTCCTCCCTCATTAAGCTCATCCATGAGTTTCTTCAGCTTCTGCCGCTGCATCTCCGCAGGTGTAAGATGGCGATTACCAGCTTGGCTGCTGCTGGTAGCTTTACTTTTTGAAGCACCTTCACCATTTTCTGTAGCAGATTTAAGTTTCTTCAACTTGGCAGGTTTTGCAGTATCATTTTTAGATGATCCATCAGAAGACTTTTGCCCTTTAGGGGGAGGTATTGCATTAAGTAGAGCTACTCCCACATGTGCCTGAAAGAAGCAAATCCCACTAGTCTCACTTATCGGAAAAATGGTTATCACCCAAAAAGAATATTACAACACGGAAGAAGCATACTATGCAGTTAAGTAAAACTATAAAGCAGGCCAAACAGCAATGCATCAAAAAAGTGCAATAAACTGCATCTCCATCTCACAATACGCACAAAAAACGAACCCACTTAAGTTGGTACTTGAACATCTACAAATAACAAGCAAGGGACAGTAGTGAGGGGAAAGAGGGGTGTATAGGAAGGAGAGCTCAGAGCATAGATAGTTGCTCACACAAATTGCCACATCAGCACAAAGAAACTAACGGCAATACACTGATAAACTACATATGATCAACTAACGATTAATTATGTAACACAAGGCAGCTCACCTCTGCCAGATCCCTCCTACTACATGGGCAGAGGACTAGTCATTTTTCCAGATGTACTCGTGTCATACAAGTTCGACACTTGGTATGGGTACTCCATATAGAATTTTCAAAATACACAAACACTTGCTGAAAGGATTGGATGTACCCTAAGGATAATTACCCATGCCAGACAAAGCCCAAGCAACAAAAGACCACAAGACTATTTCCTTGCAATAAATCAAGGTGCTAAGGTAGCTTCCAATCAAAAGGCCTCAGAAAATTGAAGCAAGTTCTGCACCCATTTGACAAATAATTTGTTGAAATAAAACAACATAATACCTGCTTTAGAGCTCCAACATCATTAGTCCCATCACCACACATCAATGTCATTCTTCCCACGGACTTAAAAGTGGTTAATATAAGTTCTTTTTGCTCAGGGGCAACCCTTGCAAATACCTGGGTAAAATGATAAATTTGTCAGGATATGAGTGAAAGAGTGTGTGTGTGTGTGTGTAGGTGAGAGAGAGAGAGAGAGAGAGAGAGAGAAGGCAGGTTTTATCACATATTTCCAACCTTTACATAAGGAACAACTTTGGGGACAGCAGATGTCTGCTGCAACATCTCGATGCACTCGCCTCCAATACAGAGATCGTAAGCTTCTGATAAAGCTCCAACTTCATTTTCACTACAAATGTAACATAAGATTATGAAAGCTGAAAGAGAATATGATTGACTAATGTTTTGTTTATTGCACAAAATATCTCAGTTAATTCATCTTATTTTTTTAAAGAATTTGGTACTATGCATAGACGAGTAGAAAATACAATTAGGTCACTTCTAATGTAAGCATGAATTAGCAATCTAGTAAAAATAGTAACTTGCATGTTATAAAATGGTTTACTCACAATACCAAACTGACCATGTACAAATCTTCACACTTTCAGCGTAATAAGTTAAAGCCATTTACATGAATAATATAACTTCCTTTAGCTAATTCTTCAATAAAAGGAAAAGCAAAAAAAAAAATGTTTAAGATCAATGATGCAGATTCCCAATCTTGTTAGTACGACGACAACAAAGAACATAAAGCAATTGGGGACTGTTAAAGAGTAAAATCTTCAATAAAATAAATAATAAGGCGAACTGTTTATGAGCATAGTTCAATACTGCATTAAACATTCATTTTCTACCTGTAGCTGACTATATCGGTCTCATCAGGAGAAACCCAGGCATATTCTTCCTTGTTCTTAGCACGTCCCAGAATCAGCGCTGGTTTTGAGATAATATGGACTTGTTGAGCCACGTGGCAAGCTGTTAAAGCTTGATCACCAGTAATCATGACCTATTAAATCATGGTTATAGCTGAGTACTGGGAGCTTCAAAGTGATAAGACTTAGAATAAATTCTCTCTTTTTTTTTAGAATGTAAGTGGTAATCCAATATATATGTGATGTGTTTTCACAATACTTCAAACCTTATTCAACGCTGAAATTTTAAAGAATAACTCAATTGAAGATGGCACTCATAGGCTTTAACAAGTCAAATTAGGTGTCACTAATTAGTTAAGGACTTTTTGAGAAGGAAAAAAAAGTCCTTAACTAATTCGTTAAGGACTACTAACTAAAACAACATCACCAATTGTTCAGCACAGTACAAATAAGTAAGTGGCTGAGAACACAAGAAACAAGGAAAAGAAAAAAATTAGCCAAACCAAACCTACCAAGTCATGAGATGATTGCTTTAATTCAGTCAAGACAGTGGCTGAGTCTCCTCTGATGGGGCAATTGAACACCTAATAAATCATCAAGAAGTAATACAAAACATGTCAAATAGGCTGCACAATATCCCTGGAACAAACATCAGATCATTATAGCACCAAAGGGAAAATGAGTTTTTACCGCAAAACCAGCAAAAGTAAGCCCACTTTCCACTACATCTCTCTCCAGGCTTCTGGCTTCACTAACCTTCACCAAGTTGAGCATGGAGAAAAGTTCAAAGAAATTGAAGTGTAAAAGAACAAAGAACGTAGAAAACAGGATACAAAGTGATAATCAAACAATTCAGAGTTAGAGAAACTTTTTGCTATGGAGGGGTTCTTACTGTCATATCTGGCAGAGACTTAAAAGCCAGAGCCAAAACACGTGATCCTTGACGGGTGTATTTTTTATAGGTTGGCACGTAGGATTGTGGCACATCAATGAGCCTTTCCTGTATTGTCTCCGGTGCACCCTGGAAATATTTTTAGTAGGAGAAATTGATTTAATTAGCAACTTGCATTATTAAATATTAACTGTACAACGGAAACCAATAAATGTTTTTTAGTGAAACAAGTTCATTTGAACTTGCGGACTGAACTGGGGAATCATTCCCAAATGCACTTACTTTAGCTTTAAAATAAACAAGCCAACCAAACAAACACAAAGAAAAAGTTCCCAAGAAATAGAGTGGAAGAAAAAGTTGCCTAGAAATAAAGTAGCAGCACTGGCTTTATCTGCCTCCTCATGTGATGCAAAACAGTGAATCAAAAGCATGTCTTATAGTTATATGGACACACCGTAACACACAGCACTTCCAGATTAATCAAAGTGCTTCCACAATAAATAATTACTATCGTCAGAAAATACTTTTGCCACAAACACCAACTTTCTTTATCATTTGACAAGAACAAACATGAAATAGGTTTTACCATATCATGATGACAACTCCAAAGGGCATTCTTCTACAGTTGATTCCCTATAAAACTGCTCATATAGTGTACTAAGTTGCATTAAGCTTTACTTATACACTGTTTGGTCATCATTTTTGTTGCTAACCTAAACAATATTTTGTTAACGTACAAATAAATCTATGTATTATTACATGTGGGATAGAAGATGGAATACAAATACGAGAATTAGTAATATATGGATTAAAGCAACAAAAATCACCAAAATGACTCTCAATCCCTTTAAAAAAGATAAACAAAACACATATTTTAAACTATGCATTGTACAAGGAATGATACCCGCACTATGATTGATGCACTACACACACTACATTATCAATTCCTGCATTATAATCCCTATATTACAATCCTTGCATTATTAATCCATACATGACCTGTCTCTTTAGCAACTGACCCTTTTAGAATTATTTCAATGCCTCCACTTGGACCAACTGACCCTTGACCTCATTCAATCCAACAAAGCTGGATAAGAAGGAACTAGGCATCAAACCTTGACAAAAGCAAAAAATTGCTCCTGAACACGAACAACAGCAGCCATTCTTTTCAAGTGAGAAGCAAAATGATGTCGCTGCACAATTTGAACAGCATCACCTCCACCTCTGCAGTAATCAGTATTAAGAAAGAAAAAATATCAACAACAAGATAAGACAACTTTTTTTGGAAAAAAGAAGGATAAACAGCTATTTTTCTTGTTAGAAGTTCAAGAAGGAACAAAATCTAAGAAACAGATCCATTGCACAAACGATAATTTTCTATTAAGCCATTTCTATCAAAATAATCCCTCCATGTTATCCAGACTGTGTTAGATGAATACAGATTAAAAAACAGAACTTTGAATCCAATAAAGATGCTTGAAAGCACTTCCAACTAATAAGGATGATGAGGAATAGTGGTATGTTCATTACTGTTGGTCAAAGAATTTATTTATTTAACTAAATGAGGGACAACCTGAAGAGACGATGAAAGGCAATAAATGAGCCAATCCACAACAACTTAAGGTCATAAGAAGTTATCACTCTAGCTGAACTGATTCTAACAATAACACAACAATTGAAGTCCTCTATGTCACAAGCAAAAGGTGAACAACATTGGAGCTAGTATTGTTTGTTGAAGATTTGATGAAAATAACATTTGAATGGATTTGGTTCCAAAACAGAAAGGGACATTTACTTTTTGGAAGTTGAGGCTATCTTAGAATTGTGAGAACAAAATAGCTATTTGGAACTCCACTAAAAACTACTGGGCAATGGAAGTTGGTTTCTCCGCCTGTTTGGCCAAGCTTCCAATATCAGCTTATTTGGAAGTGTTCNGAGAACAAAATAGCTATTTGGAACTCCACTAAAAACTACTGGGCAATGGAAGTTGGTTTCTCCACCTGTTTGGCCAAGCTTCCAATATCAGCTTATTTGGAAGTGTTCTTCGAGAAAGTACTTCAAAGTACTTTTGGAGAGACACAATTTGTGTTTCGCTAACCAATTTGAAACACACAATATGACAGCAGAAATTTGCACTTCCCCAAGATCTCAAAAGTAAATCTAGGGAAAAGCTACAATTTTCAGTTTCCGAAAAATAGCTTTTGTTGCTACTCAAAAACACTTTTTTTCCTCCTAGGTCAAACACCTCAATTCTCTAAAATAAGCAATAACAACATACCTAGTGTAATCCCTCAAAGTGGGGTCAGGGGAGGGTAGGATGTACGTAGACCTTACCCCTACCTTTGTGGGATATAGAGGTAGTTTCCAATAGACCCTCGGCTCAAGAAGAAAAGTTTTCGAAACAACTCTAAAAAATAAGCACTTTGAACTTCCCAAAAGCTTGACCAAACAGACTATATACCTTTTTTCATGGAACACGAAAAATAATAGAATAGATCATTCAAACTCATTCACCATCTGCCAGAATTAGTCAAATATTAACTCATAAGACGTGTGTAATTGATTATCCCTTTTCAAAAGAATGTTTAACTTGGAAAAATCAAATGTAACCAGAGGCACAAATGGACAAGCAAAGAAATATGACATGAAAGGAAAGGAATAACTGCAGAACTACAAGGATCAACTGAAGATTATTTAAAGCAATAGACATCTAAGGCCAACACTATTCTTTTCTAATAGAAGTAGGAGATGACATCCCAGGCAAAGCTTACTTTTTTGGCATGGCTTTTTCATCTGATTTATATGTCCAATCAATCCCTTTAAGTGCAGCCTTCTCAAGAGGATCGCCCACCTACAAGAAAACAGGATGTTGGCACCAGATAAGCAAACAGCAATAGTCACCAAAATGAGCATGTTTTTAATGCAAATGTTGAAAATTTAACACTAAATAATACCCCAGAATCAAAACAAATGAAAGATTATATTACTTTTTCCTTCATTCAGATAAGTTGAGATAATTGCATTGAAAACCATGGGAAATGCACAAGTCATATACATTAATGAATACTGTAAATAAAGAAAAAAATGAGGAAAGTTAAGAGGATTCAATTATTTCTTTCTTTTTAATAGGTTAATAATACCCTATTATATCTGAACACCAGCGGTTCATGCCTTGAAAAATATTATTTCCGTGAACTAAATTCTCAGTTTCTTACCCAACATTTTAAGAAAGCTCAATCCAAATGAGAGTCAAGTAAAATCAATTGAGAAAACCTCATCAAATGGCTAACATTTTTGATAACTGAAAACCCCACATGTTACTTAGCAGGCACACGCCTTAAACCACAAAAACTTTATTAAACAACTAATATAAAATACATGAAAGAGACCGAAACTAATAGTGGTCTATGGAACTTTTTTTGTTGTCTATGGATGTTCCAGTGACTATTATATCAGAGCATGTGACGTACAACATAAACAAACATCCATGTGGCATGTAGATTAGACCCCAGTGGGTAGCTTTTCACCAACAAAAAGGAAGTTGGGAAGAACCAAAATCAATGTTCTTCTTACTTGGCTACACAAAGAATATAGAATGAGTTCCAGGACAAAACTATGAAGCAAAATTAGTTACCAGCTTATTGTCCACAAAAACCAAAGAATGACAAGAGGCAAGAATTTCCAGAGTACGAGATGGAACTGTAGTCATTTCTCTTTCTAAGTCCTCACTGTCAGTCAATCCACCAACCCCTGAGAACTCCTGAAATTGGAACACCAAAGAAATCAAAATATTTTTTTTTATGACAAGGAAACCCACAGCCGCTACCCTTTGGGCACGCACAGGGTTAAAACACCGCTCCTATGCAATAGCTCGAAACCACATAGGAGAGGTAACCTGCACTAGGCAAGCCTGGTGAGACGAGCTCGACCCAGAAGGTAAACCCCTTGCTTTCGCTAGCAAGGGGTTTTGAACTTGAGACCTCCAACATGGAAGTCCCAAGCTCAAACCACTGGGCCACCTTCGCGGGTAAGAAATCAAAACGTAAAAGTTCTAAGGTAGAAGACTAAATTATATGACTGTAATACCATGTCATCAGATGTCAAGGTTCCAGTCTTGTCGAAGCAACAAATATCAACCTGCAGGGAGAAAGGGTAAAAAGTAAAAATCAAAACATAGAAGAGAAATTAGAGTCTTAAATCCGAAGAGCATATTGGGAAAAAAACACTGAACACTGAACAATCGAAATGCTGCTAGTGAATTTTTGAAGGCTTAAAACACAAACTTGAGGCCAACACTATAATTTCACATAAGACCAGGAAAGCACCATGAAAAGAATTTGAGCATCCACCCCAAACATAAAAGCAATAAAAAGGGTTATATTCTCTGATATCCATCCTATCGTGCAACCCAATTCTACAACATTTGCGTATTTTTGTCCTTTTTTAAGAAGATTAAAGAATTGACTTGTAGTACAGAGAGATTAGCCTCAATAGGCTGAAGAATGCACCCAAAGCAAGAGTGCAGGCTCGATACAATGATGAGTGGGCCTAGAGTTGTTTATGCTAGGGAGAGAGACACGACTCAACAACCTAACGAGGGAACCTGGAGCAGAGTCAGTGGCTCGATGGGCTAAATTGAGTGAGAAATGAGAGAAGCCCAGTGCAGCTCGACGACCCGGGGTGTGAGAGAGAAGCCAAAAGCAAATACAACAGGTGGAGAAAAGAAATTTATGAAACTAGGCTTACCAAAATTTGGCTTTGATAACATGTGAGCGAAAACTTGAAGGCAGCACATACTTATATAAAGCACATCGCTTCCCCCATGAAGAGATGGCTTTCATAACACCGATCATGATACTATGAATCCATAGGGACCTTAGAACTCCATCCTTTTTTTTAGAATGAAAAAAAAAAAATTAAAAATTATAATGCAATGGTTGGTCTAACAGTAGCCTAACCATGTTAAATGACTATAATGCAAAAGCCAGTGTTCTGTGGATTTGCTTCATTTTCTGAAAGAGGGACNATGATACTATGAATCCATAGGGACCTTAGAACTCCATCCTTTTTTTTAGAATGAAAAAAAAAATTTAAAAAAATTATAATGCAATGGTTGGTCTAACAGTAGCCTAACCATGTTAAATGACTATAATGCAAAAGCCAGTGTTCTGTGGATTTGCTTCATTTTCTGAAAGAGGGACCCCATCAACTATTTCCAGAGACCAAAAAAAACATGAAGAATATAGAGGAAAGAAGACATGCTACCCATCAAGACCCTCAAATTACTCCTGCCCAGAAGGGTCAAGGATTTCAAACGCAAGAAGAAATGTTCAATATGAATACTCTTAGGACATAAAACTCACCTTTCCAGCAAATGGGATCCGGAAAGGTTCTGTGCAGAATATCCCTCGTCGTGCTAGAGCAATTAAAGATGTATTAACAGCTATTGATAACTCCATTGGCAGCTCTGGAGGGATAACTGAAGTAATTATCAATGAACAACTGAGAAACAGCTTGTATTTACTTCTTGTTGGGTCCTCTAGCCCCTGCATATGAGCACGTGTGCCAAGGAGAAAAAAGGAAAGAAATTAGCATTCCGCGACAAAACTTCATTCCACTACAGAAGCATGGCCGGTTAACTGAGTTACTACCGACAGCTGATTTGAAGAAGACAGCAGAAACTAGACAAGCCTAAGGAAATCCAATCAGAGAACGGAGATAATACCTTTTTAAGAACATATCCCGCTGCGATTACGGCAAAAACAACCAAGAAAAGAATAAAAAAACCACTTTCCCAGCTGTTAGCAGTAACCTACAAAAAGTAATATATATGTCATGGTACTTTGAAAATCCAATGATAGCATCACTTGTAGAAACGCAAAAAGTAATGCTCATCTTGAGATACCAGCAGATTAAAGAACAGTATTTACCCTCTCTGTGGAAAATAAAATAGTCCGCATAAGTTTGCCTTGACTTGTTTCGAACCCAGTTCGTAGAACAACAGCTAAGCATCCACCATCAGGGGTCTTCATTGGATAGCTCTACTCATAATGACAATCAAAGGAAGACAAAAAAGGAAATGGAAAAAGTTAATGAATAAATTCTAGAAGCAACTAAACATAAAGAGTTATCAATCATTGACAACCTTATCGGGTGTATGCTGCAAAACTTTGGTTCCACCAAAAAGGACGTGGGCTTTATCTCGCTTTGCAGACAATGTCTCCCCAATTCCTCTACCCATGATTGAAACCTGAATGAATAAAGGGGGAATGATTAGAAGTACAAAGTTATACACTCAGCATATAATAAAGACTTAGAAGCATGAACACCACAAGTTGCAATAAGAGACAGCTTGACGAACTTAAGACACTTATCATTCTGCCATCTCCCGCTCATTATATTCTATAACTGACAGCTCATTAATTTGAAAAGGGCTCAGTGCAGCAATAGCTGGACCTAGCATTCGTAGCTGACACAGAAAGAATTGAACTCCGACAGAAGGATTTGCTACATCCATTAGACAATGGAAGCTGAAAATGTGCAAATATGGAGGCAAGACATGCTCAGTCAAACTCTACAAGTACATATTCCCCTATTAACTGGGGAAAATGGCTATAAATACAGCATTGCCCCTCACAATCAATTTATCAAATTAGAGATAATCTCACCCAAGTCCAATTGAAATGTCAGTCCCTTAACACAACACTGAAAATACCAAAATTTAACACAGGTACCTCTTTGATATCTTTGAACAGTAAATATAAGAAATAATAATAAATGCCAACTAAAAGAGCAGTTCCCCCAGCATCTTGTCTAAGAAAACGAAATAGATATATATAGTGCAGCTTCATTTACTTGTATATAAACAGCATCAAACAGAGAACAGAAAAGGAATATTACCTTCCATTGTGGGGTTGATTCGCCTGTCAGAATAGCCTCATTCACAATAGCAGTTCCAGCTAGCAAAAGCATGTCAGCAGGTACAGACTTGTCTTCTCCATTTTGACCTACAGAGCGCCCGACAGACACAACATCTCCAGGTAACAGTTCAGTCCCAGAGAGTTTCACCCACCTACCATGCACACCTCTCAACACTCAGCATGAAGAATATGCATATCTATCTATTGATGCTTAAATTGCAGTACATGTGGAAAAAAATATATTATAAGGAGCATTGCTTGTCTTGACATACTTTCCACAGCGATACACCATCAAAGTCTGGCTGTCAACTCTTACACGCCTTAATTCAGACAGGGTCTTCAAGCGGCTTTTAGCCATTGTTGACTCAAACATAAACAGCATAAACAAAGTGAACAAACTGTAATACCAGTATTCATCTAAGCACCATAAACCCACACAAAAGACCTGCATGTAATGAGCACCTATTAGATAATTTTGAAAACAAAATAAACAATAGGGCAGTGACTGCAGTAGGAAACTATCAAATAGATAAATGATTTCAATCAAAACATACCTGGAATACAAAGAAAGGCTCCATGACCTGCTCTTTCATTAGTTTCTGAAATGTTGGCTGAGGATATTCAAACCTACATGGGTCAGGTAAGCAAGGAACAATCAGTTCATTGAACTTGCATTTGAAATCAACAAGCTGGAAATGTTAATCGCATAAAGATATTAATTTTATTAGGTCCTAGTCATCAATTAGAATTAAAATAATAATAGCAAGAAAGGTTTAGAAGATACCATAGCGGTCCAAAAGCTATTATAACCTCTGAAGTATTAAGGAGTCCGTGAGTCTATTGCCTTATTGTAGGATTCAAATAAAATTACAACACTGGGCATTTCTTAGCTAAAAATTATGAATACCTTCTTTAAAGCTTACAATTCACCAACACATATAAGATTAGAATAGAAAAGCAAGAATTCCATTCTTGGTCAGACATCAAATCAGGGAGAGAATTTTTTTTCAGTTGAGAACTAGATTTTCTGTTTCTTAAAAAAAATTCTTGCCAAGACTTTTTTACTTCAAGAAAGAGGAGGGGGGGAGCAGAACATTGCAGGAGAGAACCACAAAATGTTCTGTGATGAATGCTTGAAACGGGACAACATAATGATCTGCCAAGGGAATGCATAGAAAAGAGAGAGAACTCACACGTTCCGGCCCCATTTCTCACTTGCAGCAATAACTTTAGCTTCAGTTCCATGGCCAGTATTCTTAAGGTAGTATCCAAACGTCTCTTTTGAAGGGTAAGGAAGTTTGCTGAAAGTTCCTTTCTCCTTTGAATAGATGTATTGTTGCTTCCTGAACTCAAAATAAATCTCATCCACACCGTCAGAAGACGAAGAACCAGCAAGCTGCATAAACAGAGGAGCAATACGACACAATCAGGACATAGAACAAAGAGTTCTCTCTTGGTTGGAAAACAGATAAACCAGTTCAAAGCCTCGAATCTTAGAATCAGTACAGAGCTTGAAACACTAGATTTTTCCATGGATTGACAGCTCTAGGGATGGCGATGGGGCAGGGTGGGGGAGGATTGAAATTTTTTTTAAAAAAAAAAATCTAACAAGGAGCATGATGGAATGAGGGCTTTGTAGATTATCACAAGAAATGAAGATGAAGCTACTGGATGTAGAAATCTGTACCTCAGTTAAGCTAACTACTGGCGTAGAATTCTGTACCTCGGTTAAGCTAGCTACTGGGCATAGAAATGGAAAATGAAGTATATAATATATTGCTGCTGATTCCATCCTTCAGTCTTTGTGCATTATAATTCTTCTTTTGCTATGTGTACAAATATCATTATGTAAATTGTCACAACTATTTTCATCTGTTCTTATAAATGTGTAATTTGTGAGCCATGACTCATTACCTAACTTTAGTTAGTAAATGCAGTGTCTTTTTCTTCTTGGTTGAGATTTTTTTAGAAAATATTTCACCCAACAACACACAGTGAAATTCCACAAGTGGAGTCAGGGAGGGTAGAATGTATGCAAACTTAACCTTGTGGAGGTAGAGAGGCTGTTTCCGGAAGATATTGGTAACTATTGGTGAATGTAATAAAGTTGATTTTATATCAACAGCTCCGTAATTTATGTATAAGATCAGTACTTCCCAGTTTTTTTATGTTCGCCAGGATTAAAGCAACCAGCATATACTTATTTTTCATAAAGGGCTGATACAAGCTTGACCAACATTTTGTTGTTGGTCCATTTGAGGACAAGCGGCAAAAGCATGAAGAATCCTGAATACTCATCTACATGTTGCAATTTACTTCAAGTGACGGAATAAATCACTAAGATGGAGAGATTAGTACCATCCTAATGACATAAAAATGGCAAATGGGTCTCTTTTTAATCAAATTAAACCACCTCATTAGTGGAAGAGAGTTAAAGGTTGCGATGATGCAGAGAATTACTAGTGATTAACACCTACACTTAGATGAACAACTGTTTAATATCTTCCACCAATTGCGAATTCGAGATCTCCACACTCATAACAACCTTACTCCTTCAGTTATCTCTTTGAATTTCAGTTCATTCCTGCAGTAAAAGTACCACGTTGACCCTCAAAATATTTAGTACTCTTAAGGTTGTCACTTAAGTCATAGTTTTCCTTTCTAGCATCTTTTTTGCTGTGAAACATGGTCAACAAGAGATTGTTATGTTTGGACCTCAAGAAATCTTAGGAAGGAACGCCTACAGGGCCCACCTCTAAGCACTCCAATTATATTGAGACAGCAAAACAATTACCAAATAAATAGCAAGATTAGCAATAATGACAAGGCCCTGAGTTCAAGTATTTACATTATTGATCTAATTGGCCACTTAGCTCAGAAGAGGAGGGTAAAGGAGAGAGGAGGCTAGTTTACTCAATTAAGCATTTACAATTTACTTCAGCTTGTTCTGGTAGAGTTGGAATTGGAGTGCAAGCAACACATCCTCTTGCTTCTCATCCAACCCTGCAAGGATGGTAGGATTGGGGAAAGCTGACACATTCTCTATGTTTGATTCTCCTCTTTTACTTCCTTATTAAAGGCAGTGTTGTCAAAGGCACGCTTAAGCCCTGAAGCGAGACTCAAAACGTGTTGAGCGCTTTGCCTCGCTTAATGTGCATTCCAATCTCATCATCAAGGTTCTAAGGCATACTTTTCCTTGTCAATGAGCCTTTTCTGAACACGCGACACTAAACAACTGATATTTCACTTCATAGTGGTTTTGTCCAATTTCTTTATTCATATATTTGTTATTCATGCTTATAATTATATATATTTATGTTTGTTCTCCCTTTGCGCCTTTTTCACTAAATCCCGCACTTTATTTGTGCTTTGCGCTTAATGGTCTGATGGACCTTAGAGCTTTTTGGTGTTTTTTGCTTTTGAAAACACAAATTAAGGGAAGGAAGTAACCCTTGAATCTTTATGCTCTGCTCTCCTCTCTTCTTTTCATCAGAACAAAAATATACTTTAGATTTATAACCCCAACACTTCAATGCACCAAAAAGGAAACGCTAAGAAATGATTGTCACACAATGTTAAGACTCGAAGAGTACAGCATACACATCAATGCTGGCTATGTCTAAAAAATAGTCAACCTCAAAAAGTTCATTAAAATTATTATGTGAGGCAACTTCATAATTGTAACTTTTTCTACAATTATCAACCTTAGGAACAAGTACTAACAGTTAGTATGACTATCACGATAAGGGTGTCAATCTACTGCTATAGCTCACTTGCTCTATGAATAAGTAAAAGAACAATGCAGCCTGTTAAAATTGCTATCATAAAGGAACAATGCCGCCTATTAGACTTCTAACAGAAACGTAATAAAGAAGATAATTAAGGTCAAGAATTGGACCCTGAACAAGTAAGGTGTCCTACTCCAACAGATATTACTCTTGGGAAACCTTCAATTTCCGGTCCTCTTTTTAATTTTTTGGAACGCCTTCAATTTCTGGTCCTCTTTTTTATTTTTTTGGAACGCCTTCAATATTCCATCCTCTTAATCAAAAAAAGAACAGAACGTGGTATAATTTAAGTCAGGTGGTGTTTAAAATTTTCGTCCATTCTTCTTCTTTTTTCTCATTACTTGCGACTTGCGAGTCACTTTCCAATTAGTTAAGATAAAGCTACAATGTAAGTACAAAATACTAAAGATGCATCTAGCAGAAATCTCCTTAAGAACAAGAAAAGAATAGGATTTGTACCTTTCGAAAGTGAAGAGGCACAACTTCTTTACTTCCAGAGAACTTAGCTGGGGTGACTTTACAACAATCTGCTAGATGTATGTCATCCACCTGTCCAGGCAAAGCATTAAAAGAAGTTCAGATTGTCACCCAACTGCAATATGAACCTCATGTCTTTGAATTCTCAATATGCAGTGAGCAAATAGTACACTACTTTAACCACAAGCCTTGTAGCTCGGCCAGTATAAGCCAAGGTTACATATTCCCCATCCTCCTCCTCTTAGCCCCTTGAGTAGCACAATAATTTACAAAATAGCTGGTCAAGATTCAAATTATGAAATAGGAGTCTAAATTGGTATTGAAGTACCTAGAAAATGTTCTATCTATAAATGAAAAAAAAAATCTGTTCATACAGAAGGGAGGAGACTGGGATTACAAATCTTCTTTGCACGACTGCATTGGGACCCTCTCAAATCTCATTTCAATTTCTAAACATGTAGGATGACATAACTAGGTAAAATCATAACAATTCATATCCTGAACTCCATACATATAACACTTTACTTAATCCCCAAGCTATTGATCCCCTCCCATGAGGATAAAACAGACAAAATTTGGCAATCAAGTAAAAATAAGTTGAGCAAACACGTAAGTCATTACAAACTCTTCTTAGGCATAATTCTTACCATTGATGAGGTATCTGAATGAAGATATAAGAACAAAATGTACTATTAAATTTAGCATGCCTGTTTCTACAACAATTCTTTTCTACTTCATATAAAAAAAGCTGCAGGAGAAAAGCAGCCTATCCACTTCAAGTGATACATAGAGATGGTACAATCAAATGGAAACTGAAGTATGGGTGGGTCCAACGTTGAGGTTAAAGGCATATGCCAAGAGAAAGGAATAGTAGCTTAAATATCTAAACATAGTAGTACTACATATGCAGATTTTAATAGATCCATGTTCGTCTCATGCCGGCTAATTCGCGCTGTCATTTTCTATTTAGGTCAAGTTTCATCCTTAATATATCTACTTGTTAAGCAATTTACTACAGTTTTAACTGCTAAAGTTGATTCCTACCTTTCCACAAGTCTTCACCCACACACCCCATAGCCCTCATCCCCACCACCCCTGTCTCCCCACATTCCACTGTATTTGTCTACATTATATATACTTTAAGGCAGTGTTTAGGAAAGTGAGCGCTTCATTGCTTAAAGCGATGAAGCGAAGCGATGCGAGCCTTCTGTGCTTCACAGACTAGAATGAGTATGGAAGCGTCTTATCACTTTTTTCCGCTTCATGCTTCCCTGAACACTGCTTTAAGGATAGGAGTAATATTCTTTTCAAGAAACTAACTTATTTTCCAAGAAAACATTTTCATTCCCACCAAATACACCCTAAATCTGCACCACTAGCATTCCCCCAAGCTTTCTTATCAAAACCCACTAAGATCATAAATTTCACATTGAAACAGACAAAACAAACACCAAGTAAAAAAAGAATAATAAACCAACAATCTAATTAGCTTATTTACAAACCTTGGAATACTGAACGAAACGCTTGAAATCAACGGACCAAACAGTGAACAAGAAGACCAGAGAATGAAAGGCAACGAGGGCACCAAGAACTATCAAAGCATCCGTAATATCTAAGCTAGGTACTACAGTTAGAAGCCAAACACCGTAGAGGATAACAAAGGGCCAAACATCCAAACGCCATGACCAGTGTCTCTTCTTGAGTAAATCCACACTCTCCACCACTTTCCCACCCACTTGAAACCGCGTCATCTCTCAATTCTCTCCAATGCGCCGCCGCTGTCGCTGTCGCCGTCGCCGTCCCGCCGATTGATACGATCTTAACGAACAGTTAAAAATTCCGATCTAGTTGAATGAGATTGGGGGAGAAAGAGAGGAGACGAGGTTTCACTGATGCGTTATATAGACTTATATATATTAAAAAAAAAAAAAAAAGGCAAACGAGGAATTGGAATCTTGAAAAGGAAGTNTATATATATTAAAAAAAAAAAAAAAAAGGCAAACGAGGAATTGGAATCTTGAAAAGGAAGTAGAGATTTTATTTTACTAGATTTTTCAGTTTCAAAGCTTATATATTATGTTATGTTCAAAAATAAAAAGGGAAAATTGCACAAAACCTAAGCACTTGTTAAAAAAAAGTTAATTATTATATGTTAAATAAAAATAAAAACAACTTGGAGATATACTTTAAAAAAAATTATGATAATCTATCATCATCAAAATTATATATGGTGAACAAACTTTCATTATTTATGATATAATAAAAAATCAAAATTATACTAATACTAGTAAAATTACCAGCGCTTCGCGCAAGATTTTAATATTATAAAATAATATTATAAAAACTATCAGTCATTAAAAATAAAACACAAATTATCTTACACACAAGATTACGTGGCAACAAACATTAATAATCTAAAGAAAAATGAAATTTATTACATGTTATCATTTATCCTTAATAACGGAAGCATAAACTAATGATTGTAAAAATAAATACCAAGATCTGTAACATAAGCAATAGTGTAAGTGAATCACTCAACAGTAACAAAGTACACAAATATTTAGTTGTGAAGAAGAAGAAAAAAAAAATGAGATTTAGAATTCGTCGTTTTAAACTGAGAGGAAATCCCTCTATTTATATACAATAAAGAGTAGCCATACATTTTAAAAATTCATCAAGTTAATTATTTTTCATACTATTGGATTGTTCTTCATTTTAACTAACTATTGGCCCAAGCACCAACCAAAGATAAGCCTAGTCACAAGAAATAACTGAGATAGACAAAGAAATTTCATGACATTAGCTTATATTATTTTCTATATGAAATATCTTCGAGACTAATTATAATGTCCGTAAATCAAATACATGATAAAATTAGTCTGCATTATTCCACCAACCAAACAATTCCTTAATGCACTTGTAGATGCCCACTTGAACATGAAGTTGACTTCGAAATCCACTGCTCATTTCACTAGAAGAAAGAGTGGGAAGTTTCACCTGCAGAATAGGTGTTGACTCAATGGCGGAGCCAGAATTTTTAATAAGAGGTTCAAAATTCGTAGAAATAAACACACGAAATATTCGAAGGGGATTCAAAATCTACTATATATACATAAAATATTATTTTAACCATGTATAAATAGTAATTTTCCGTGGAAGGGGGTTGGTCCGTTCGTATGAACCCCTCGTACCAAGGTGGCTCCGCCCCCGTGCTGTGTTTAAGTTAGCAAGTTTTCTTTCAAAAATTTCCAACGGTTCTGCTCAAATCATTACGTCGTAGACAGATTTTGCATAGAGACAATAATGGATATATGAGAAAAAAACACCTCGTGAGTTGCAGCAAATTTACAACGAGGTGTTCAAGACCCAAAGGCACAACTTTTATTATTACAATGTTGTTGACAAATATTCTTACTTGTTATACAAACGAAACTCATCGAAAAAATTGATATTGCAGATCATCTCAAATATGCACATGACATTCCCGCTGTTGCAAATGAGATTCCGATGGAACGCCCTCCCCCTTAACAAGAGAAGTCCAGCGCGAATAGTTTTCCACAACAGTGACAAGAATCTTCATTCTTTCTGAACTTGATAAAGGTTGTTCTGATGCATTTGAATCATCTGTCCCCTTAAACTCCATTCTGTCACCTGTGAAATATATGTCTTCATTAATAAATCCCCACATTCCTCAACAAGAGCTTTCTCTCCACCACTCACCCTAGCTAGTTCAGAGACTAAACTTTCTGTTTCTTCTGCCTTTTGCATAAAGTTCTGAATTTGCAAACCGATCATTTCCATCACCTTTGTAGATGAACTAAGAGCATTTCCTAACTCTTTTATATCAACATGAACTTCCGTGCCAATAGGAAGTCTCAGAGAGCAATTGCGTAAGGCATCAGTTGTACCTGACAGAGAAGTTGAGTAATCCTCTTCCAGGTTAGCCCATTCACCAAGACATGGTAATTGTGATTCAACAATAGTGGATAAAGTTTTGATCCTTCTCAAAACCCCAAGTTCAGCGCGTTTCTGGCTTACAGATTTGCGTAGATCTGATAATTGTTGTGCAAAGGAATAAAGTTTGCTCTGGCTCTCATGTCTTTGGGAGTGCATGGAAGCCTCTGCTTTGGCGTTTGTAAATCGCCATTGAAGGTGATGATTGTAGAGCAACTTCAGTGAATGCACTTCTCCCTGATCACTGAAACCCTTCCTCCCTTTCCTAGCAGCATCTGCTCCCAATTTATTGGAAGTTGGATGTGGAGGCAAGCAAAGGCCCCCCATTTTGAAAGATGATTTTGAAGCAAACATGTCATTTTGTTTAAGAGATAGCCAAGAGGAGGAGTTTTCGTTATTGGCTGTTGGCAAATGCAGTGAACGAGCGCAAGTAGAGGATGCAGATTTATATGAACTGCATTCATCAACTGAACTGTCTCTATTTCTCTCCGTGAGACATCTATCAATCTCAGAAGTAGAAGACCTCATTGCTGATAATGTCCGCGTCTTATTGTTTTGAGGGCAAAGTGGAGAACTCGGGCATGAACTTCCCTTAGTAGTAGCAGTACCAGTGGCACAAGAATCCACATAAGGACTAGTTGAAACTTTTGAAAGCTTTCTGGAGACTAATGCTCCGTCATCCTGCGACACCGAGCAAGGATTTATAGGTGTAGCAGTAATCTCCCGTAATAGTTTGTCAGCCGCACTAATTGTTCCTCCAGGAGTATTGGTTGGACAGTGACGGTTCAAAGACTGAGGAGTGAACTTATATCTAGATGGGACAACCCTAGAAGCACCAGTCACGGTAGGTGTGTCAAGTCTTGAGGAGATCTTACTACTTTTTGACTGCAAAGCATCTGCAAGTTGTTGTTGATGTGCTCTGGTGCCTCCATTGTCCTTGGGAACTTTAATGTGCTGCTGCTTTCTCTGAGTGCATACTGGAGAATTCGGGCATGAAGTGCTCTCAGTAGCAGCAGCACAGCCATCTACAGCACTGCTTGTTGAAACTTTCGAGAGCTTTTTATGGACAATTACTCCATCACCACAGGACACTGCACAAGGATTTATAGGAGTACCCGTAACCTCCTGCAACAGTTTAGCAGCCGCACTGACTGATGCATATCCAGGATTACTCGTTGAACTAGAACGGAGTACAGACTGAGGAGTTTGCCTATATCTAGATGGAATAATCCTAGCAGTACCTGTCACTGAAGGGGTGTCAGGCCTGGAGGACATCTTCCCACCCCTTGACTGCATAATATCTGGGTGTTGTTGTTGTTTTTGTTGTTGCTGTACTCTAGCACCTCCATTTTCCTTCGGAACATCTACAGGTTGCTGCCTTCTTTGAACAGTGGACATTACTGCTGTTTAACTGAAGCAACTTGATCCTATTGAAAAAATTGTAATCAATATAATACTATAACATGAACAGATATATCAACAGATCATACATATAATGCTGCTTGCTCACAAAAAGTAAGAAAAGCGAAAACACGAAATACATCTTATTGAGATATTAAGATATTAACGACCAAAGCACCAATATTTGCTAAACATCAGCAACCAAAAGAAGCAGTTGATATGCGAGATGACAAGTTGCTACATAAATGGTATATGGATTAGGAACGCCCAAAAGTTGAAAAATGATACTACAGTTGTCAAGCTTCAACAAAACTAGCCTTTAACGCAAATTTAAATAGATAACTTTGCAATGTAACATAAATTGATTGACTTCAAATAACTAGATCTGAGATAATTAGAAAATGAAACCCTACTGCAGAAAACTCATATTACAAGTATACAGTTCTACTGACATCTTGCCTTCTCTTTCTCCCCAAACAAAGGCAGGGGGTAAGGTCGAGTACATCCGATCCCCCCAGACTCCACTTGTAGAATTATACAGGATATGTTGTAATTACTGATAACCAGTACGTGATTAGCATGCCCAATACACAACAGCGGAGTCATAATCAAATCAGAAGCAAAAGAAAACGCAGATCGGCATATAGAAATCACTAAGAACCTAGGTACAACAAATAAGAAACTTGTTCAGATACTTCTGTTCTACTCTGGAGACGAGANTATAGAAATCACTAAGAACCTAGGTACAACAAATAAGAAACTTGTTCAGATACTTCTGTTCTACTCTGGAGACGAGAGAAAAAAAAAAGAACTTACAGTTCTGATTTGCAGTGTATAGAAGAATGAAATTGGCCGCCGAAGAAGAAACTCCGGCAAAATGAAAAAAACTCAGATGAAAATTGGAGTAACTGACTGTCCGTCCTTTTCCGGCGAGGTCAATGAGAGATTTTGACTGATTAAAAGAAAACGACCGAGAGATGATGTGAGAGAAGTGTAACAGAGAAACATAAAACTGCTGCAATAAAAATAGCCGTTGAAGAGAAGAGTAAAAAGAAGTAGCCGTTGCCGATAAATCCGACCGATAAGGCGTAAATGATTGAGCCCATGGGTCCATGGGGTGGGCCAGCCCATGTATAAGAAAAGGAACTTTGACTGAGATGGGCCTGGTTTAGAACCAAAAGTGTTGGGCCTAGAAAAAGGGGTCACTTACACTTTTTTGTCCCTATGTTGTTTGGTCTTTAATTTAGGCCTTTGTAACAAACAACTTCTTAGTAGAGCATGGTTTACCAGGAATTTTGACGTTCCAGCGTGCATTATGCCAATAGATTTCACCACCTATAAAAGTTTGTTCAAAAACTTTGTTCGAGAACTTGTATAGAGAAGGATTTTCCATGAGGCAATAGTTCTTCCATACCAACTTAGTTGTTCGGCTCCACTATTGACATAACAACTGGTACACCATAGGTTTAACTCGATCCAATCCTCTCAAACTAGGGTTGGCTCCTCAGAATCGTCCCTTTAACACCAATGGTAGATAGAAACTGAACTGTCTCACAACATTCTAAACCCAACTCACGTACCATTTAAATCGGCGAACAATTGAATCCTTGGGACCTCTGTCTTACGACGTTCTAAACCCAACTCACGTACCATTTGAATCGACGAACAATTGAATCATTTGAACCTTCTTCAACCATAGGATGTGATGAGTCGAGGTGTCAAACAACTCCATTTATAAGATTTCTCGAGAGTCATCAACTTGTTATTCCCAACATACCTTTGATCCGTTGAGCAAGAATCTTTCCACACGGGACTTCCATATCACTAGGCCGATTTTCATCTTTGTTCAACCAGTGTGCTCTAAGTTTATATTTTTGTACTATAATATCCCAGAAATTATGTCCGAACATTACTTCAATTTCTAAAGAACAAAAATTGAAAACCAATCCATTTAAATGACAAACATGCAATTTTATGTTCGAGAAGTAGTAAATACTTAATTATAATCATCTCGGATAATAACTGCAATAGTTAATCGTAATAATTAAATATAATAAAGAATTACTCTTAAAATCTCCAAGGGAACGACAAAACCCAAGGCGATTTGGGTAAAAGGAATACTTTGTAATGGAACTAACCATTTTAAGTATATGAAAGGAATGAGCAATTGGCTAGTAATTAATGTATTTGTCATGATAAATTTGGTTCATTGTATAAGAATATGGATATTATGAACTTAATAAATAATAAATATTACAGTCCATACAACAATAATAAAAAGTATTATGTAAATTATTCTTAGAGATACATATTACAAATAGTTGCCACATCCCGTGACACTGATACTTCATTGTTCATCCGGCCAAAAGCCAGCTTGAACATTAAGTAATCCCATAAATAAGGTCTGAAAAGAGTGACGTGTACACAACCTTAACCTTATCTTGTGAAGGTTGAGAGGCTGTTCTGATAGACCCTCGGGGCTCAAGTAAATCACCCGGCCTTTTATACCAAACCAAACAAGTATAAATATAACCATTTGATGATTATATACAGAACAACATCAGATCAAATCGAACAGGTACTAAAATTAACATTAAGGTAGGTAAATCAAAATTCCCCTCAGATAACAAGGTTGAAACTGAAGTGTCTAACTTATCATAAGTCAAACCTCAGCACAGAAGGCCACCAACAACTGAAATTCAATCCCAACCTGCTTCATGTATTTCAGCCTCTTTCGTCTCCGACAAAACATAAAAGAACGAAGAAAAGGAGGAATAAAACAGGAACAAAGAAGAAAATAATGATAAAAGATATATCTTCCCGTAGAGACAGTATTAAGTATTAATACAGGCAGCTTACCCAGGAATACAAATAATAGATTACACACTTATACCCATCCTAAAGAAGAGAAAAAATATTATGTTTTTTGGTTAAGAAGAAAAGAATGTTAAGTTACCTATCAATGAAGCAAACTACTACTAACCTAAGGTGATTTACATTCTTTGCTAAGGTCCTCCTTACTCTATGTACATCTAGTTTTCCAGCATACAATTACATGGTATGTTGGATCAACTACATGAAATAGTTATAAATAAGTGCTAACCAAAAATAGAACAAACTGAGTGGCTGGCTGGCTGGCTGGTATGATTGCTAGAGATAACAGCTGTGAATAAGTATTCTCTCTGACTCTAGAAGCAATTTACAAGGAGTTCCTACATAATATGTGGCAAAAGACTCATAATTGTCATACATCGACAACAACACCTCATATGATGATGAGCAGCGCAGCCAATAATTTAGCAATCTGGAGAGGAAATATATCAAAATGATGAGCAACTAACAAAAGAGATGTAGGGGAAAGAAGTCTATCAATCTTCCAATATCTCCAATTTGGTCTTTTGAATTGTTTTCTTCTCTGACTTACTGTAGACCTTATTCAATCAAAGGATAGCCAATCATGATGCTAAGGTAACAGATGTCCCTGACGTCTTTTTGCGTTCCCATGATAAACGAAAGGATTAAAGAAAGAACATGTATTTGCCCCAAGAAGCCAAACTTCAGTCTTTTGCACTTTCTTTCTCTTTGTTGAACAAAGAGAACTCTGCAGAAAATTAAGATGATAACTCTACCAGGTAAATAAGAAGTTCCACCACCAAGTTAGTGTCACTAACAGAATAACAGATACACCACAGAATTGAATATGTGGAGTAAAGAAATAAAAGCGAAGATGATACAATGAGATTTGGTGATAAAAGAATACAAGACACCTATCAATATCTATCCTATATTAAAAGCATGAAGTCCTTTTTAATCATTTAAAAATTAATTTCACACTAGATAAAATAGTCTTTAATTATTCTCATAATATTTAGTGATTGTATTTTAATTGTTTTCCTAATATTCAGGACTTAGAAATCAACTAAATTTTGGTTATTACATATTTCCTTATTTGAACCATGCAAGAAGTCTTAATACTTAACACTATAAAATCGAAAAAAATTGCTTGTTTGAAATTATTTAACAAATTATAACTACAACTAATTGTAACATTAGGACGTTGAAGTCCGCTAGGATGTTTATTTAAAATCAACTGTCTCTTAGACTCTCATGTGTTTTTATTTTTTGCACCACACAAGCATTATTGATAGGAACTATTGACATATTTGTCTTAGACTTGGAAATTAGTTACGTTTAAAGTTTTAATTATTGCTTTAAGAGTCTTTTTTTTTGTCTTTACTTTGTGATGCATTTGTTATTCATGGTAGATTGCTTTAAGAGTCAATTAATTGTTGCTTCACTCTCCCATTGCATATTAGTGTGTAGTGTGGAATATGTTCAGATCCAATGGATTAGAGATATACTAAGTGGATGCTAAAGTATGGAGAATAGAAAGGGAATAGTTCCTTTGACACCTATTTAAACCTTTTGCGTGGACTCTTCACTTCCGAAGCCGCACCCATGTTGGATTCTCCAAATATACACTAATTTTGGAGAATCTGACACGCATCAGTTGAAATTTTTGAAGAGTCCGAGCAACATAAATTTAAACCATAGAGAAAGAAATATAAAGCCTTTTGTATTAGTATGAACTCTTTCATTTGCTTGACACTTTTGGAGCACGTATAGTACTCCTGTATTGATGATACAATGCCCTTTGCAAAGAATCATGTTTTTGTACAAATTTCTATGCTCTTCTTGTATACAGCTCGTACGTGAGGTTCTTCCCATCAAATAATTATAATAATTAACTTCATAAAGATCTCATCCTTATCTCTCAAAAGAATGCTGCTGATTCATCAGAGTGACTCAGATCCAATGTGCATTACTTATTATTGTTTGACTCACATGGATCCTATGTACTTTTTCCAACTCTGCTACATAGACTACCTCTTTAGAAAAACATCAGAAACGGAGCAAGCTTACAAATTTAAACAAGAGGTATAGAATCATTAAAGGTTGATGTATGCAAGATATATATCAACACAAAATATAAAACACTATTCAGGTGACACTTGCAATTTATTTAAATTGCTTTTCACATCTCAAATAAATCATTTGATGCTTCTACTTCTTATGAAAAGAATAACAAGAGAAGCAGTATTCACCTACTCAAAGTTGTTCACGAATGTAAGCCATCGATCTCAACATTGATCCTAATGTATCCCTTGAAACTTGAAATTTCACTTCAGTCTCTCCAGAAGGTGTCTTAGTATCTTGAAGCTGTGGCAGAAAAGGACAAAAACTATCAGTTCACAACTTAAAGGACAGTACATCATTGCATTCAACTGACATTTGTCCTCTCAATCCACAAAATGAAATGAGATTCAAGGCTGGTTGACAATCAAGATGATCAATTTTTCTATCTAATAGTACTTCATATGGATCTATTATCTCTTTATTCAGCTGTCATGAATGACACTTTGGAGAGTCATATCAGGGAATTAAACAGCAGAGTGTTTCATCAACATACATGGCGTGCTTTCCACCTGAATATAAAGAGATGATTATACACCACAAAACTATACGTAGAATATGAAAGGGAAGAAGAGAGAAGGGACAGAGATCATTTCTTTCACGTGATAATTTTGGTTATTCACTGGTATATTGAATAAATAGGCAAGTGCCAGGTGATAGAATCGTCAGAACATCAAAAGAGAGAAACATTCTTTCCCTTGATATGAAAATGGCATCATCCATCGACTAGAGAAGAAAATCCAGAACAGCAAAGCTTCCAGAAGCAATTGCAGTAAACATAACAGTTATGCAGGTTGGCTCAAGTGATTAAATTTACAGGAAAAGAAAAACATATTAAAGCTCATTAATATACTAATGTTAATATTAAGAGCGTCTTTGGAATGCCTCCAGTGTAACTAATCAGAATGTGCATATTGAATGAACTTGCTTTGCTCCAACTCAGAATGTGCATAGGAAATAATTGTTGAAGTTCATAATGCATACCTTTAAATTAATAACAGCTACTCTATTTGCCGGCAGGGAAAGCTGTTGACTTATGCAAGCCATGGATTTCAGCATTGGCTCCAGAGCGACTCTTGTAAGTCTAAACTGAACTTCTGTTTCCCCAGCTGGGTTCTTGCCATAATCTTGCAACTGAAAATCGGGTCGAATATGTCCAAATAAAATTTCACAAAGGAAATTACTATCTCATAAAATTTATTTGTCAAGGGAGGAAGAAAAATCAGCTCAACTATTTATCTGTAAACAGCCAGTGTGCGACTCAAGAGGAGAATCTTTTTTCCAAAACAGGTATACACACCTTCAAATTGATGACAGCCACTTTACTTGCGGGACTCTTGTTTTCGATCACCCATGTCATAGACTTAAAACAAGTATAAACAACCTACATCAAACAAAATATGTGACGGAGAAAAAACATGTTAATTCATCTCCTTGGTAAATTCATGTATTTTCTTGTACTGTCTATTCAAATACAAATCATAAATGGAAAAAAAAGCGTAGTTACATACAAGTTACAAAAGAGACAAGTTTTTGTTTTTCATACCACATTATCAGCAAGGCCACCATCATGATTTATAGCCACAGGTGTCATAGTGGGCTGATTTAAGTCACCTGCAGTTAAACCGCCATCATTAAGGTTAAAATGACGAGGCATTGTATCTTGCCAAGGCCATAAAGATGGTATGGTATCAGAAGTAGCTGGAGTTTTTTTTATGCTCCCATCCTGAGTACTTTCACTTCCCTGTGAGCTAAGAGGTTTGCCAACACTTTTTGCAACAACAGAAATCTTCCTCAACCCGTCTTTCAGAGCACTAACCGCTGCATCAAAGGTCTCTGCAGAAACTGCCCCTTCTTCTGCATATCTTAAAGCTTCCAGACATAGGTAGTTGAAACGTGAAGTGAGTGAATTAATTCCTTGTTTAACGATGTCTTCATCCGATCCTTGTCCAACTTTTGCATTTCTTGTCCACCTCTTAAGTATATAAAGGGATGGAACTGTGAGAACATTAGTCACTGTAAAAACTGTTAAAATGTGCCTACATAAGATGCCTGAATACTCAAACATCTGACAGCTGCAACTTGCTTTCATCTGGGCAAGATTCAACATAACAATGTAAGCCTTGTCATCCTGTTCATATTTTGCAACCCTAAATTTGCTTAGAGTCTCATCACCATCTATCTTATTGGCTGTGTGGGCAAAAGTTTCAACTAGTTCCTCTTGAAACTTTGCAAAAACTTTTTTGGTGAAGAGATTAGCTGCTTGCTGTTCCATTGGAGATGGGGTCCTTAGCATTGGTGCGGTGCAATTTGTATCAAAATCAGATGCAATTTCCCTTTCAAGTGAACTTTCTAAAGCTCTTTCATACTGCTTAAAGAACATTGGTAGAGTTGTCTGCTGATTCACATATCCATCAAAAAAAGAGGTTACACCCTGGTTTGACGGAAGTGCAGCAAAGAAAGTATCCCGAAAATATACTGGAGCCCACTGGTCACGAGCATTATATACAGCTTGAAGCCACTCATTTTTCCCCAGATCATATTTATCAAGTACAGAGGTCCAACATGATTCAAAATCCTCAATTGTCTCAGAATAGTTGATGCAGCTATATAGCTCCCCATAAAAGGAAGGATGAGCCATATATATGTGAGCCAATCTTTCCTGCCCTTCTCGTAAGATATGCCACTTACAGATACAATGACGAGTACCCGGTAATACTAGGTTGACTGCTGCTTTGATAGCTCTATCCTGGTCAGTTGTAATAGAAACTGGAGGGCGGTTATTCATTGAAGATAGCCAGGTCCGGAAAAGCCAAGTAAAGGAAGACTCAGACTCATCTAAGAGTAATCCACAGCCAAACAAAACCATTTGCCCATGATGATTTACTCCAGTGAATGGAGCAAAAGGAACCTGGAATTGATTTGGTCTATACATTGTATCAAAAATAACAGCATCGCCAAAGTGACTATAAGCTATCCTTGATCTTGCATCCGCCCAAAAAGCATTCGTCATGCGGTTTTCATCATCAAGTTGAATAGCATAGTAGAAACCAGGATTTTCCGCTTGCATTTTTTTGAAATAGTCAAGAAGATTATGGGCATCTCTTCCAAGAGTTCTCTTTCGGCTGCAAGGCTGAATAAACATTATTGGTATGACAGGACTAAAGTTCTTGGTCACACGATTTGACTCCATAGGAGGCGCATCCTTAACACCTTCATTAGAACTGACAAATGCATGATTCCCGTCAACCGGAACCACAACTGGTGGAACCATAATATCAGTTGGAGCTCCAGGTATCTCTCCAACAGTCTTGGAAGCACCAGCAAAGTGTTTACGAGGTCGAAGGTAATGCACCTTGCTAGGATTCACTATTGAATGATTGTGATCCTCAACGAATTTAGTCACAACCCAACCATCTGAACTCTTCCTCTCTATCCGAAGCATAGCATTGCAACTCTCTGTATTCTTCCTTCTGAGAATTTCTTTAGAACAAGAGAATTCCCAACTAATGATAGGTCCATCAGGCTTAGCGCGGCTGTACTGACCAACATGTATGCTAAAGCCCACACGCCTAGCATATGCATCAAAAAAATTCTTTGCTGCTTCTTCTGTTTGAAACTCCATCCCCACATATGGCTTCTCTTCCCCATCAACCTCAATGATAGTGTCTCTTTCAGTAAAATTGTCCGGCAAACCCTGTTTGGGATTCTGATTTGGTTCAACAGCTCTTTCCCCACTTTTTTTCCTCTTTTGCCCTTCTATGTCAATTACTTCGTTATTCATCTTGTTGGGGAACTGACATTGACAAATCAATCTATTTCTTCTTGGTCAAAACGTCATCTTGCCATCTCTTATGAAAAGAAACGAACATAGCAGGCCTCAAAATCATATGAACTGGAACAAGTTAACCAGTGACTCAATATTTTATAATAATAAATATAAAGAATAAGACAACACTCCAGTTTTAAACACATGAGCATACTCCTTACTCAAAATTTCAAATGGAAATGCATATCAAATGATGTTTAGGATAAATACAAGATAAATTAATATTGTTTAAAACGTAAATATATTCCCAGTCACCAGAAAGCAGAAAGGTGATAAAGATCTCCCATCATGTTGCCTTCATTGGCAGGTGAAAAGCAGCTGAAAAGGTTAGCAGAATATTAATCAAAACTCAAGTAGTTGGGCTTCAGAGGAGGGACTTCATACATAACTTCTAATAACACAGAGAGAAGAAGACACCCCAGAATAGTATAAAAACAGTTCAATATTTTAAGGAGAGATATAGTATCAAACTCTGATAATTAAGAAACAGGAAAATAAAACATATTTGGATAAGGGAATTCAATGTTCAGAGGAAGGAATCAATACCCAAACTCTAATTCCATGAAGAAAAAAAAAGAGCATAATATTTTCTAGAATCGGAGGAAGGAAGGATATAAACAGACAAGCTTTAGTGATAATCAAAACATCAAAAGGCCTTGGAAGCAAATCTGGAGAATGGAAGTGCCACACAAAGTGGCATGCTTCACCTGGCTTAAATGTTTTCTAATATAGTGATTTGGAAATGTGGTATCCAGAAGAGAGACTCGGTACCCATATTCATACAATATTATATCAAGTGTAGGAAGGAAGTTTGTGAATGTTTTGTTTGAAATACAGAGAAATTACTCAAATTTGTAGCGGCCCAATTTTTTATCAAGCCGTGACCAGTGACCAGCACCTCGTGTGTAACTTGACCGAGCAAACCAAAAAATACTAGGTGATTTCTTCCAATCTGTCCTAACCTTGGTATACATAGTTACATTTGCTGATGAGAGATAGCTGATTGTTTAAGAGAATTGCTCCATGAATTCCAGTCTATAGCATGAAACTGAATTCATGCTAAGATTATAACAGTTTACAGTTTGTTGTGTACTTTCAAGGAGAAGGAGAATCAAAGAGTAAATGTGTAACCTAAAAATTAGATCACCATACAGTTTTGAATATAGCAATGTCTTCAAGTTTCAACAGAAGCATTCAGAAAAAAAAAACACGGTTAGAATCATGAATCTCAGGTTCAAAACCCACAAACAGCAAAAATACTAGTGATTTCTTCCCGAAGTCAGCACAAGCACTGAGATCATCCGAGTTCCGTTGCTCTAGAACAAAAATTGTTAGTAAATTGAGTTGGGAGTAGATACTAACTATGGAATTAGCATAAATTTTAGAAAGTGAATGCAATTATATGGAATTGCTAAACCTTAGGAAGAATATAAACCTGAAATTCAGTTCTGAGTTCGAACAAACAGTATGTAGCTTCCTTCAGTAAAAGCTTCCAACATTCTTCATTAGACCGGAATGACTCATACTACGACTACCTTTCAGTGCTCCGGCGCGCCGGCGTTGCTGGGTTTATTGCTGGACGAGTTGAAGAAGCAGACGGAACTTTTTCTCTGTTTTCTTTCCACTTTCTAATTCTTTTTCTTATGATTTGTTCTTAATCACTCTTATGTTTCTTCTATTTTTTCCTGCTAAGTTACTAGTTTTTGGCCATATATTTCCAAATACTTTTAAAAAATATTATTTGGATGAAAATTTATTGTATAAAATTTTTAGAAAATATATTTTATTTTTTTAAGAAATGTAATTTATATCATAAGTTTTAAAAAACTATCAAAATTAATCATAAATTTATATTACATAGCACATAATTTTATTATTTTAAACCAATTATTCATCATTTTCATCCATAACTGTATCATCACTGAATATGAGGAGCAGAGCCAGCCTTTGTTAGAGGGTTCACCCGAACCCATTTTGACACAAAATATTATTATTTATACATAGTTAAATTATTTTTTATATATATAGTAGATGTTTAACTCCCTTCTGATAGTTCTAGTTCTTCGGATTTTGAACCCTCTTATTAGAAATTATAGCTCCGCCACTGTTGAATATTCCATCACTATTTTAATTTCAAACGTAAAGATTATGTAAAACATCGCAAACAACTACTATAGAGGATGATTCTTGTAACAGATAAAAATTTGATGTAGAATTAGAATTATTAAAATTTCTCAAATAATAAAACTTAATTCAAATACTAGTCTTTTTCAGTATTCGGACAAATTAGGAACGGCAATGGAACGGTGCAGGGATAAGGGTGTGGCGGGTTGAGCTTAACCCGATAATTTTTTTAATCCACACCTTCCCACCCAGCATAACAAATTTTTTTCATTTTTAATTGCGCCGCTTAATTTTTTTTACTATTTTCTTTTTTAGTTAAGTTTGATATTAAAAATAAAATTCATTACAATAAATTCTTTTTCATTAATTTGTATTAATTTAATGGGATAGTGAGTTAAAAAAATATTTTTTAGGGGTCAATTGAAAAAAATATAAGAAATCGTATTTTTTTATTGAATAAATTTTCATATGCTATCTCGAATATTTTAATAGATTTATAGGAATTATCTTTATAAATTATGCTCTATTACACAGCATGTAAAAAGTTAAAATTAAATTTGAACCGACATAAAATTACATATATCCACAACATGCCCCACCCAACATCAATTTTAAAAAAATTCACTCAACGGTCTACCTACCACGCATCTCACCCGCTCCGCACAACCTTAAATTCGTGCGCCCTATTGTCATCCCTAAGACAAACATTATTTGACAAAATCAAAATCAAACTAGATACTATCAATTTTTAAAATCTAAAACCAAATTAAATAAAACCTAGCCAAGTAGAATCGATTGATTTAGCTTGGTTTCCGATTTGGATAGATTTTTATTCAAATAGTAAATATCCCTATATTTAATATATTTTTAATTTAAGATCACAATATTTAAAATATTTTTTAATTTTCTTAAATTTTATGTTAAATTAAAATAAGCAAATAAAGTAAAACATGAAGAGTACATTCTATTTAAACCGTTAAACTTCAGTCCTTATTTCTTATTAACCATTTAAATACCAAAAAAAAAAAAAAGAAAGGGGAAATTTTCACATTGATTCAATTATTACTAATTGTAAGAATTTTTCAAGTATAATTCACAGACTTTAGCTCTAACTCTCGATAATTATACTGAAAAGCTGAGTGCATCCTCTTTTTTGTTTTTTGTAATAATTTATTAGACTTTTAATTTAGTTAATGCAATATGATCACACTGATTAAATTTTTTCTTGAATTTTTAAGATAAAACTTGTTTTGAAATATGTTTTTATTACTAAATTAATACTTACTTTGAAATAAATAGAATATCAATAACGCAATATGATTACTAGCCAAGAACATTATCAATGAACAGAAATGTTATGTTGCTCAGACTCTTCAAATGTTATGTTGCTCGGACTCTTCAAATATGTTAGTGTCAAAAATGCAATATGATTACTGACAAAGAACATTATCAATGCACAAAAAAGTTATGTTAGCTCGGAGATTTTTGAATATGTCGCTGCTGGCCGTGTATCGAATCCTCCAAAAGTATTGGAGAATTAAATACAAATACGACAATATTTTTGAAAAAGCCGAGCAATATAGCGGAAAAGCAAGTGTAGCTGGGAATATCAACAGGCAAATGAAACTGAAACCAAAAAAGTTTACTAAGCAACATTTCAGCTAAACAGCAGGAGTTCATATTTGGTGAAACTAATTGAAAAAAGGAGTCACAAGGCCTTCTGCTTGTGTCTCTATATTATCTAGGAAATATTAAAAAGCAACTAAAACTAGGAAGAAGGTTTCCTATCAAACTTATAATATACTTAACACCAAGCTGAGTTCTTACTCCAAACATCCTACATTGTCGAAGATGCCAAACCTCCATCGTCTTTCATGTCGTTAGAAATGGATGTTGTTCTTGACATGGATGATGATGAGGTAGGTGAGATGGACGGATTGTTTCTCACTTCCTCGTTATCAGCTTCAATCCCATCGATGATCATGCTGTCGGAGAATACATTCAGGTTGAACTCATTCTCACTTGATTGCTCATAGAAATTGAAGTCAATGTTGTTGTCAAAGCTGTTGTCATTGAAAAGATCCATCAAATCGGTTGGTTTGTCAAGAGAGAAGTCGGAAACTGGGAGAGAATCAAATGTGTCGTCCAAGTACATGTTCATCCACGGGTAGTCCTCTTCCTCCTCATGATCCTTTGCGTTTATTAAATCAGCAGCAAACTCCAACTTCAGAACTTTTGGTTGAGTCACTTCATCAAAATCAAGTGCAGGCGTAAACTCCAACTTTGGTACTACAATTGGTTCTGCAGCTAATTCTGCTAGCTGATAATCAAATTGGCTTTCTTCCTGTTGAACCGGCTGATACTGTTCGATCACCTCACTTGATTGAACTTCAGCAGAGGACTCTGTGTTTTCCTCCTTTGTTAACAGATCTGGTTCGCGGAGTTTCTTCAAATGGTCTGCATATCTGCTTATGTCGAAGTTGGTCACCGCATTAGGCCCTCTGTACTCAATTGCTGCCATATCATATGCTGCAGCTGCTTCCTCTTGAGTGCCTTCAGTAAAGAAAGAAGTAACAAGGATTTTGATATATTCGTTTGTTCATTTCAGATAATGTTACTGCACTCAACTATACGAGACCTAGTTTGAACCTATGTTTCTCAGACTCTTCAAACACAACGAGAAGTGCATGTCAGATCCTCCAAGAGTAGTGCATTCTTGAAATATCTGACACGGATACAACTTTGAAGAGTCCGAGCAACATAGTTTTGAACTAGTTTGCTTTGTCTAATCGCCAAAGCATCAGTAACAACTAACAAGGAAACAAAACGCGATAATATAAATGCTCTACATTGCACTTACTCGTTCATATAAAGCAACAAATTATGCCTCAATCGCAAATAAGTTGGGACTATATTACTACTTAACATTCGAAATACGCCCCAAGTACCTGTGGTGACAAACTTAAAACTCTTTTTGTATGACTATATTACTACTTGTTCAACTCATCAATGTACATTACATGTTTCTCATGAATAAGGTCTCGCGTAAGAGCATTGAAAATGAAGAAAATCCTAGTATGGTCCGAGTTTAGACTAGTCAGATCAGTGAGTTCCGAATACTAAATGATTTATACTAAAAAACAAAGAGTTGTCCAGTGAGTGTAATAGTTGGAGATGAGGATGACAAGACACTATGCATCAATCCAAAGGCATAATTGTCTACTAAGATTAAACATAAATTATTCACCCCATTAAGCATGAATCAAGGCTCTGACAATGTCACGAGCCAAGATCTAATCCAGTCACATTAAACAAAATTAACATAATTACTTATCTTAATCACTATTCAAATCTCTTACTAATTAATACCTCACACTTTAACCAAGTACATATCATTCAAAATTAGCTCAATTTAGTTCTCTAATGAAACTTAAAAAGATGCCCCCACACAATTTAAGGCCATATTGTATTTACTTAACATAGGAACATAAATTTAGCACATAACAAAAAATGGTTTAGGACTAAACCCACTAAAAATAAATATAGGGGAATATTTTCAATTTTTATAAAGTTATGAACAGAAAGTCTAACTTTATGTACGGTCCACAAAGATCTGCATCAAATATTTTAATTTTTGGACCACCTCAGCCTTTTAACTTTGATCTCAGTAATAATATATAAAACACCAATGATCATGTGCCATGTCAGCTTTAATCCTATTATATCTATAATATATTAGACACGTAAAAGTGTTAAATCTTTTTCTTATGACAGATTTAGAATTTGAAATTTATAAATGGCTAAAATAATCGAAAGAACTCATTCAAAAAATCAATATTCGAAAATCTAAATAAAACTCAAAGAGATTATAAAGTTGAGAGACGTACTGTAAGTTCCCAGATAGAGATATTTATTTCCATAGACCCGTCCAATTCGAGCCTCCCATCGACCATTATGGTGGTGCCTGTCAATATCATAATATAACGAGACGATAAGTTCTGATTATCAACAAACTGAGCTACTAATATTTTCGTGATCAATTTTTTTTTTCTTGAATCTAATCACATATTTCATCATTTTATTTTCCTAAATAAGTATTACACATAAACTCCACTCAGCACACAAATAGGACAGTGAATCCAAATGGGACCCACTAAAACTATGTCATGTGGGTCCCATAAAGTCATGAAAATCCATGAAATTTGTTTGACTTCCAATAATGTACCGGACTTGCAATTATAATAAAAAATAAAAAAATTAAATTAAATTAAATTTGCATGTGTTTTGTCTCTTTAATACATATAATTATTGAAACTAATTAAATTTAGTATATGCTAAATTTTTAAAAATGTAATTAAATAAAATACCTTGCTACGCCACGATATTTGGAAACACCTCTAGAAAATCCACTGCTCATTCTCCTTAATGAAGCTAAGTACTCTTCCTTTGTTAGCCTCTGCATTTCTTCAAACTCTTTGCTATATCTTTCCACCTGCATTGTTTTGTTGTACGTCACGTTTCATGTCTTGTACTCTTTACAGTTATTTTTTTGTCATTTTCCTCCCTTTTTTCCTCCAACACAGACAAAATCCCTAAAAAGAAACACCGCTTCCTTTTCTTTTCTTTTTTTTGACATAAAAATTCAATTCTAAAATACTTATTTTTCGTTAATAAAATAATTTAGCGNCCTCCCTTTTTTCCTCCAACACAGACAAAATCCCTAAAAAGAAACACCGCTTCCTTTTCTTTTTTTTTTTTTGACATAAAAATTTAATTCTAAAATACTTATTTTTCGTTAATAAAATAATTTAGGGTCACACAAACATAAATTGAAACAGACAGAGTAAGAATCTACCGGAAAATTAAGTAAAGTTGTTGGTCCCCAGTACTTAAGGGCAGCAAGATCATAAGTTCTAGCAGCAGCTTCTTCGCTATCATAAGCTCCTGTATATTTAAAGATATTTTAATAATTAGAAATTAATTTAGTCAAACAAATAATAAAATAATTTTTTTTGTGCATAAAAAGTGTTGTACATCGTGCAAAAACACTAGTACATTTGTAAGAGATTTAGAGCTTACCCAAATAAACTAAGCAGCAAAGAGGCAAGTCAGAGAGAGAGAGGGGATCATCACCAACAAAGAACAGAGTCAGTAAAAAATTAATTAAATTAATATAAATTAAGAGTAATATAATATTACTGTAGATCTTGATTTGTAAAATTTAACTTTTTTTTTTTTTTGAATCCACATATTAAATAAAAGTAAAAAAAGAGATAAGAGTATTATTCACTTTGTCTTCCTTTCTTGTTCTGAATGCTATTCCAAGTACTCTTGTCCCATAAGTGAGCTTCATATCTTCCTGTCCATCTATGCCTGCAAAAAAAATAATAATTAATTTTATTAATCACATTTATTCATGCATGCAATCAAAACATACAATTTTGATTTCTGGGTTTCACTTAGATGTGTTTGTTACTCTGTGAAATTTAATTTTAATTGGGTTGAATCAAAAAAATTAAAATAAAAAAAATACCTGGTTACGCCTCTGAAAATAGAGCTTCTTCTAGCTGTAGATGAATTGTTACTTGGTGAATCAGCATTTACAATTTTCTTAGCTCGACTAGCACGTTTCAGTCTGGGCTTGGGTTTCGGTTTCGGCTTCGGCTTCAGGTTAAGCTTCTCTGTTTCTTCATGGATTTGTTCAATGCATGAAGATGAAGAAGAAGAGGAAGAGCAAGAAAAAGATGGAGATTTCTTCATTTTTTTTTCCTTTTTGCACAGAAAAAAAAAATTCAATTGATAAAAATGGCAATGTGGGTGTTCTGGGTTTTCAATTTTTGGGAGGACGGAAAATAGAGATTGGGTTGGTGTTCTGAATTAAGAACAAGAAGAAGAAAAATAAGGTTCGTTTTCTTTTCTTCCTTTCAACTATCTTTTCTTATTTTGCTTTTCTGGTAAACCAAAGTGGTTTACCAAATTAAGCATAGACAGAGAAGAAATACATGAATTGCATTTGAGGTGAAATGGAGTTTATAAGATGACCAACACCCACCCACTATGACTTGAGGGTAGGGGGTTAAGTAGGGGGGGTAGGGGGTAATTAATTAACTTTGGTTAATTAAACTTGAGTTAATTAACTTTTAACTATGGACAAATGTAAGTTCAGACTTTCAGTTCAGAAACCATGATGCTATTATGCCAATTGGCCTTTTTTTCACTTTCTCCATGGGAATCTTTTTAATAAAATTAATTTATTTTTTTTATATTTTTTTTACATTTTGAGGATTAAACTTGTGGGATTGTCAGTGAAGAATTATGTCTTGTTCTACATATAGAGAAAGAGATGGACGCGTGGTGTGAACTGTGAAGGGGCAGAAGGGGAGATGGTGGTTTTAATGGTGAAAAGTTATAAAAATGGCATTGGTTTTTGTTATAATTACGACGCACTCCGTGTTAAAATAAGTGTTGTTTTAATAAAAACAAATTGTTAAAGCACTTTTTTTGTGATAATATTAGTCAAAAAATACAAAATTAATACTGTCATTTAGAAATTCAAGACTACAATTAATATTCTGTTCATGCGTTTTCTTTTGTCATATTTTGACTTGACACGTGAATTGTCATGGTTGTTTACTACTCTAAGATATCTCTATTAATTGATATTTAAGATTAAATTTTAAAAAAGAATTTGAATAATTAGTAACTAATATCAAGGATAAAATATGAGAAAAAATATTTTTTTTTTCTTAATATGTTAAAATGCGATTAATAAAAGTGAAAAATATATTTTTGAAATATTAGACAAGTAAAATTGAACAAAGTAGTTGATTTTTTTAATTTATTTTTACTTGTTCAATTTTTGACCTTTTTTACGTCTTAAAAATAATTATCAATATGATTATATTAAGTCTTAAGAAATGATTTGAAAAATAAATAATTAATATTAAAAGTAATTTTTTTTAAAAATTGAATATATAAAATTGTCAAATAAAAATAAAAATTTATTTTTTAAATATTAAATAAATAAAAGTGAACTGTGTAACAAGTAATCCTTTCATCTATTTTTACTTGTTCAAAAGGAGCCATGTATAAAAATGACATAATTAAAAAGCCACAGTTGATAAAAATAAATTAGAAATGAAGTAATAAATTATTTTTAAATTTTTTAAAATTACACACACAAAAAAAATTAAAAAATCCATATTTAGTATAATAAACAAAAAAAACTATAATAAATAACTATGAAAATAATTACTTTCAACTATACTCTTATATTAATGCTCAAATCTTAACAAAAATCCACTAAGAAATAATAAAGATGACCTTAGTAAATTTTACTATATCAATTTTTTTAATATAATAATTTAATATTTTTTAAAAAAGCCACAGTTGATAAAAATATATTGGAAATTAAGTAATAAATTATTTTTGATTTTTTTTAAAATTACAAACAAAAAAAAAACGCATCTATATTTAATATAATTAACAAAAAACTACAATAAATAACTATGAAAATAATTATTTTCAACTATACTCTTATATTAATGCTCAATTTTTATCAAAAGTCTACCAAGTAATAAATAAAGATGACTTTAGTAAATAATATGTTATATTTATTTCTTTTTCTTAAAAGGTGTAAAAAGAGCTTGGGAGTTAATAATTTTATTTAATTTTTTGTTTAGGGAGCAAATAATAAAAACAATAAAAGTAGGTATGGCGACGAAGGAGCATTTTGTTTGAATTCATTTTTGCAGTGTGAAAAGTTCTTCCAAGTGTTCAATTTCATAGCTGTATCCATGCAAATTATTATTTTTTTATATAAAAAATAATAATTTTAAATAAAAGAAAATTTATGAAAAAGGAAAATTGTAAATAAATCAGTATTTATTTATTTTTTTGAAAAAAGGGGGGGTCTTTTTTAGGAGATTATAATTTAAATGATCCCTTAAATTTGAGAGTATACTCATTTTCTTCACTAATATATTATTCTAAGCTCATATAATCAATTAAGTTTATTATAATTAGCCTTTTTCTTCCAATTGATTGAATCCTCAACTGAATTATGTAAAGATTATCAGAAATGTCATATGTCCAAGTAAAATGACGATTGTATTAAAGATTTTATCTAGCACAAAAACTAAAAAGAATATATAATGTTATTAAGTGGGAAAAATTATGCAGAATAATATGTTGGTTCTTTATTAGGTACTATACCTAAGGAAAATTTTAATTTGCGGGTATAGTTTAAGAAAATTCTTGCTATTTATTTGATTTATATAATTTGCTTGATTTGTATAAGTTCAATTTGTATAATTTGATTTTTGATTGAATAAAATCATAATTTTATATGTATTTATCCTAACTATTTATATACGATTTATAAAAAATCGTAATACATTACCTTGTTTGAATTTTGATAAGTGAAATATACAAATAGATTTCTAGAGTTATATTAAACATGAAATAACAACATATATCAATAAATAACTAATGTTAACAATCAAAAGATATTAATGATTATTTTCTTTTACATAAAACTATCATTTAACTTTTTCACATATATCAAAAAGTAACTTTAATTGGATTTGATAAAATTTCTACCTAAAATATGAGAGAAAATAATAAAATTACTCTTTATAGTAAAGTAACTTTAATTGGATTTGATAAAATTTCTACCTAAAATATGAGAGAAAATAATAAAATTACTCTTTATAGTTAAGGATAGATTCACTATGATCCCTTAAATAGTAATTAATCATGAAAAATATTATCAAAAGAGTGCTAAAAAATTAAATTTGGTGCTAATAATAAACACAACGAAAGTGTAAGTCAAGTTTAGTTTTAAAAAAATGAGTCTGATAAAATTATTATATATTACTAAAATCATGAACAAAAAGTTGAAAGTTAAATTACGGTTTTACCCCTTTTATAAATTAAATTGTTATAAAATATTTTAATATTTGATTGTATAAATTTAATTAAATGTTAATGACTTTTAGACATCCTAGGATTAATTCCTAATTAAATATCTAGTTTATTGATATTTATCATCTATAATCTATATGTATATAATAATTATTTTTTAACAAAAAAAAAATCTTTACCTAAATTTCTTTACTTTTTCTCTTCTTATAACTTTTTCCTTAACCCCTCTCATGAATAATATAATTGATGTGGATAAAGTATTATCCTTTATAATAAATAACGAAATTTAATAATTTAAAGGGTGCAAATCTACAAAATGGAGACACACATTGATAATGTCCTCTTGATTATATTAAAAAATGACTCTAGCTTCACAAATTTAAATTCATTGATGTTTAATTACATGATAAGAACTTTAGTTGTTCTTTCTACATGATTTGCTAATTTTAAATTTTTTTCATATTCTTCATTTATTTATTATTATTTTTTAATCACTTATTCAACTTTTATACTCTTAATATTCATAACTCTCATTTTTTCATATTCATAACTCCAAATATTTAAACTAAAACTTTAAGATATCTTTTGATATTCCTTCAATTCTATTTATATAAATTCAACTTCTTTATCTCATGAAACCCCTACCAAGATTATTAGGCTATTATCTTTATTTTATAGTAAAAGTAGATGATGAAGACTCTTAAATTTTGATAGGATATGAAAGGAGTCAATAAGAACTCAAAGAGTTATGTACTAATTTTTTACTTATTTTTTCATCTATATATACATCAATCTTATAAGAATAATGTCTATATTGTATTTTTCTTAAATATTCTGTTTCTTTTTGTCTTTTTCTCTCTCTGTTAGACTTCTTAATTTAGTTTTCATTAATGTTTCATTTTCGTAAGTCTTTATTCTTATTTTGTAATTGTTACATTTTATTATTCATTACAATTTACATATATATTTTCATAAAATTTTAGTCATTTTAACGTATCTATAAAAATTCACATGAAACATACGTGCGAAGCACGTGCTTAGAAACTAGTATAAAAAAATACATCAAAGAGTTATACGATAATAACATTAAGAGGAGAATCTTCAGTTGTCTGAAATAAAAGAAGTTCACGTGTTATCTGACAGCACAGAGAATCAATTAAATTGTAAAAAATTGATGTTAAAGCTTTAGAAACGACAACAGAATCTATTCAGTCTTGGTAACAAATATGGCAGTCATCAGTTGTTTGTCAAGCAACATAAAAAACACAACGAAATAGATTAGAAAACGCAATGAAAGTGTAACCTAATTTTGATTTTTTATAAAAAAATGAGTCTGATAAAATATTTTTTAAAAAATATCTTAAAGAGTTATAGGATAATAACATTGAAAGGAGACTCTTCAGTTGTCTGAAATAAAAGAAGTTCACGTGTTATCTGACAGCATAGAGAATCAATTAAGTTGTAAAGAATGATATTAAAGCTCTAGAAACGACAACAGAATCTATTCAGTCTCGGTAATAGACATGACAATCATCAGTTGTTTGTCAAGCAACGTCTATATAAAAACACAACGAAATAGATTAAAAAACGCAACGAAAGTGTAACCTAATTTTGATTTAAAAAAATAAAATGAGGCTGACAAAATATATAAAAAAATACATTAAAGAGTTATACGATAATAACATTGAGAGGAGACTCTTCATAGTCTGAAATAAAAGAAGTTCACGTGTTATCTGACAGCACAAAGAATTAATTAAATTGTAAAAAACTGACATTAAAGCTTTAGAAACAACAACAAAATCTATTCAGTCTCGGTAACATACATGACAGTCATCAGTTGTTTGTCAAGCAGCATGTACATAAAAACACAACGAAATAGATTAAAAAGCACAACAAAAGTGTAACCCAATTTTGAATTTTAAAAAAATGAGGCAGATAAAATATTTAAAAAATACATTAAAGAGTTATACGATAATAACATTGAGAGAAGATTCTTCAGTTGTCTGAAATCAAAGAAGTTCACGTGTTATCTGACAGCACAGAGAATCAATTAAATTGTAAAAAAATTGACATTAAAGCTTTAGAAACGACAACAGAATCTATTCAGTTTCGGTAACAGACATGACAGTCATCAGTTGTTTGTCAAGAAGTATCTACATAAAAACACAACGAAATAGATTAAAAAACACAACGAAAGTGTAACCCAATTTTGATTTTAAAAAATGAGGCTGATAAAAATATATAAAAAAATACATTAAAGAGTTATACGATAATAACATTGAGAGGAGACTCTTCAGTTGTCTGAAATAAAAGGAGTTCACGTGTTATCTGACAGCACAGAGAATCAATTAAATTGTAAAAAAGTGACGTTAAAACTTTAGAAACGACAACTGAATCTATTCAGTCTCTGTAACAGACATGACAATCATCAGTTGTTTGTCAAGCAATGTCTACATATTCGTTAAATTATTTTAAGTTGATATTAAAAATTGAATTACGAATATTTCACCAAAATAAATAAATATATTTGATATTTTCAAGTTTCTTCCACTCTCATCACATATATTTTCAGTAAATTTATTAATTTGGTATTATCGTGCGAACAATCAAAAAAATTAATATGCCATATAAAATGAGATTAATATTTATTATAGTATTAAATAGATCATGTATCTTTTAAAATTTGAAATCATTTTAAATAGTTTGTGAATCCTTTTGTTGCAATAACTTTTCCTTATAAAAAAAAAATGAGAAATGCAACAAAGAGAGAAGCTATCAATTGAATTGAAAACAAATAGTAAAAGTATAAACAATTTTTTTAGTGATTACGCTTTTAAATAAACGAATTACATTAATTTTCGTTTTTCATTAAATTAAGCTCGTTTTTAATTGATTAAATTAACAAAATGAGATTAAACGAAATATAGGAACCATTTGAAGTTTAAAATGATCAATTTTGAGAACGTAAACTTTATCAAGTAAATAATCATGATATAATGCTTTTTTATATCCTTGTTCATATTCGATATCTTCATTAGAGTCCGACTGAGTATGAATTCAGACAAAAAGTCTCATATTGGGAGGTGAAGTGGTCCCTAATAAAGGCGACTATATATTCAAGACTCGAACTCAAGACCTCTTAATTAAGTACGAAGAAATACTTATCATTCCATCACAATACTTATTGATCAATTTAAAATTATTTTCATGACAACCTTCATAAAAATAAACAAAAAAAATAATACAAAATAATAAAAAGACAGAAAGATATATAAAGGAAAATTAAAATAAATCATTAAATATTTTTCATAAACAAGTAGAACGTAAAATATATTCACAAGTTAAATTTCATGTCCTTAGAATCCCTTACTTGTTTAAGAGAAAACACAAAAATTTACTTGTTTTGTAAAAACCTAAAGCTTAAGTTTATTAATCTATTATTTTACTATGAATAGAAAAATTAGTATGTGTGATAAAGATTAAATTGAATTATTATAATATTAAGTATCATGTATTTTTTTTTATATTTTTAAACATAAAATCATTTTAAATTGTGTGTGTTTTTTTAACTTTTTTTTTTGTTTTTTCATCATTAGAGTTCGATTGAATTTGAATTCATGCACGAAAGTCCCATTGTATACAGTAAAATTCGCATGAAATCATAGTTATTGTTTCAAAGTGCGAGCCTTATAAACTCCATGGAATTTGAATTCGTTTTTTTTTATATATAGATTCAAGGGCTCTTGAGGGCTTTAAAGTTTGTTCTTTAATCGTGGATGAACTTGAACTTGAACTTTATTTTGATGTTGACTTTTACTTGATTGTGTTGATCTTGATCGTTCTTGAATGTTTGAATTCTTAAACTTGTAGCTTATAGAGAAATATATGGCGTTGTACCACGAGCTTTCTATAACTTATTGTCTAGAATTTCCAGTCTCTTTTCTAAATTATAAGGACACCTTATTTATAATTTAAAAATATAAGAGTTGTGATTGGAATATGACTCTCTTCAGTTAATTAGTGACATAACATATGAACTTTATGAAGCGCACTTTAATTAAATTTATATTTATTGAATTTAAATAATCAATTTAATTATATTAATCCATATTTATTTGGACTAACATATTCATGAATTTAATATAATTTGAATCAACTAATAAACTATTACACCTACGTACGTTGGAGGTAAATCGTTCCATTATAAATATAACTTAAACCAGAAATCTCTGATTAAAAATAAAAAAATTCTCACCACTCCATCATAAATCGACAAGAAAAAAATAAATAAACAAACAAAAATGTCCAGCAATTGTTTTTTGTCTTCCATATAATTTGTAACGTTTTTTTTCTTACTTTTTCTTTTGGGGTCCAATTGCCTTGTTCTTCCTATTCGGTTGCCTCTTCATTTATTTTTGTATTATTAGTTTAAGAAGCAATTGTGTGGTAGCTTGTTTATTTGAAACACTTACGTATGTGTAATGACATATATTTCAACAAATATTTATTTTCCATTCGAATACTCTAGCTAGGAACTATTAGTGTTTATTACATTTGTTCCTATCTAATGAAACACTATAAGATCAAATGATAAAATGTTCTTTATTCTCAATTAGAAAATTGGATGAAATATAATCGGTGAAAGAACTCTCATTTTTTCGAGACGACGTGAGATCATAATTGCGTTAGTTATTTCTGTCGCGATTGAAGGAAATTTTTTAGGTTGTCTTCACGATTGGTTATTCTTGTTGCTAAGCAATTACTATCGTTTTATGTCTCTGATTTTTATATTATAAATTCATTTTAAAAGTTACTTTTGTCGATTGCGCCTAAATACGTCACGTTTACAATACGAGTTCATCAAGCGTGATTTACGAGTGACGTGATAATCTTAATTCCTTGCACGTATTTTAAATTTTTCATCAAAAAGTACAAAACATCAATCCAATCAATCACGTATAGAGTAAAATATACTTTTTATTAAAGACAATTTCATTTTAAGATTATCTTGAATGAAAGAGAGGATGATATTTAAAACTTTACTATTACAAGGCGTATACTGTCAAATTACCTTTAGAGTAGCACACGGCAATTTTTTTTTTTTATGAAGTTATTACATTGTACAAACATACAAAAAAAATTTAGATATTTTAATAGTAAATTTTCATATTTTTATATTATTTTGAAACACTTTAAAAAATATAAATATGTTTTAAATCACTTCTAGTAAAACGATTCGAAACATTGTTTGATAATGGAACAATATATAATATTAGTCTTATAACTTATAAATCTGTCAATATGAGCTTGTGAAATATTTTAAAGTTTAGTGTATCTTTTATGCTATTAGTACTACTATACATAAGTGCCCGGAAACAGATAACTATCATCAACATGCCTGCTTCTAGTAGAATATATTTCTAAAGTTTTAATATTTTCTTCGTATTATTTGTTTGTCCTTTTTTTCTTTTTAATATGTTATATTAAAATTACATTTAGTCTATAAATCACAATAATTAAAAACATAAAATATTTAACGTTCATATAATATATTTGATCGACTCTTGAAGATCTATCAGTGTCATATAAATTAAAATAAAGAGAGTAATATATATTATTTAAAAATAATCTAAAAAGNTGCCTGCTTCTAGTAGAATATATTTCTAAAGTTTTAATATTTTCTTCGTATTATTTGTTTGTCTTTTTTTTCTTTTTAATATGTTATATTAAAATTACATTTAATCTATAAATCACAATAATTAAAAACATAAAATATTTAACATTCATATAATATATTTGATCGACTCTTGAAGATCTATCAGTGTCATATAAATTAAAATAAAGAGAGTAATATATATTATTTAAAAATAATCTAAAAGGTACTATAAATTATAACCATAACAAGTTAAGATATTTGGTTCACTGATTCACTCCGTGAATTGCATAAGTGTCACATAAATTAAAATAAATAAAATAACATATATGTATGTGCGTGCGCGCATACGTGCGTGCGTGCGTGTGTGCGCGCGTACGTGCATGCGTGTGTGCGCGCGCGTATGTGCGTGCGTGCGTGTGTGCGCGCGTACGTGCATGCGTATGTGTGCGCGTGTGTATTAAGAGAATAAAAAAAAAACAACCTTGAGCGATAGATGCATTTAAAATAACATTTTAAGTATATATGACATTATTTTGATTAATATTTGTGATCAAATGAATAACATTATTATAATTATTTATGAGCAAATATCTGATTGTATAATTATTATTTTTTCTATCTAACACTATTTTTTGCTAATCGACCTTTCCTTTTCTTTTAATTTCAAAATATCTATACATATTTTTAAACAAAGACAAATTTTCCCTGTTTGCATGGGTTATAGGTAAACTTGATCCCTATTGAAGGCATATTTAGTCCAACGATTAAGAGAGAGCATATCTATTTTATTTCAATTTTCATATAGTTTGACGATAAATTTAATAAACAAAAAATTTAACGTAAACTATAAAAATTGCATTTCTACTTGCTAATTTTCTAATTTTATTTTGCATAATTTTTATCCAATTTAACAAATAAAATTTGATAAATATTTAATTCAATTTGTTAGTGTCAACTTTCGATAAACATAAAAAAGATTAGAGGGACTATTTTGAACTTATTACTACTACTAAAGGGACTATTTTGAACTTATTCTCAAACATTTGGTACCATTTTGTTCATTTTCTCTAAATTTCCTCATCTAAAGGCCTTTGGCCAGAGTCCACTCACAAACAAATCCAAATGGGGGCTCTAAGGCTACCCGCTCTCACTTCAATCTTCACTTCCTCCTCCTCCGTCAGGTCGTCGCCGGCGATATTTCCACTGAAACACCGTCTACGGTTACCACTCCGGCGACCTTTCTCGGCGCAGAGTACCACCGAGAAAGTGGTAGCTCCAGAACTCGGAGATGGAAAGGGGAAAGTTGTTGATAAAGAAAAAGACAGAGTGATAACTCCTCGTTCCCAGGACTTTAACGCTTGGTATTTGGATGTTATTGCTAATGCGGAGCTTGCTGACTATGGTCCAGTTCGTGGAACTATGGTTATTCGACCCTATGGTTATGCTATATGGGAGGCTATACAGGTCCCTTCAATTATCACTCAACTCGCTTTATATTGACATGATTATATTGCTAACTGATTGTGTTTTTGTTTATCACTAAGGCAATTTCAGTTTCTTTAATTTTTGAAATTGTGGGGTTTTAGTACATCTAAGTTCTAAGGTTTCTGGGTATGTAAATATAGTTTATTTTTCAAATAGTAAGGAATTAAGGCCTGAGATGAATTCAAAACGTAGAGGGTAATATGTTTAACCATATAATCGATGCCTATTGTTCATTTGCAATAAAAAAGAAAACGAATTCCCTCAATGTGTTTGTATTTTACTAACAGTTTTGGAGTACCCTGAGCATTTTCTTCTTTTCTTGCGAACAGGGTCGGGGGATTCTTGCATTTGCTTCAATTACCGGTTGTTCATTTTCTCGAATATGTATAATTTTTGAAAATTGTGGCTTATGTACTTTTAATAATTTTTGAGTAGTTAAAGATAGCATTTTTAGAAAATAAGGAACCTAATGTCCAACATGAATTGAAGATTAGATGATTTGATCTTATTATAGAAGCCTCATTGTTCGTTTTGGAACTTCTTTCTTTTCTATCTGTTTTTTTTTTGTTTTTTTGGTTGAATGTATTTTATGAGCTTTGTTTTGATTGAGTTTGTATATTGTTGATTTGTGCAGGAGTACATGAATGTGAAGTTTAAGGAAACTGGACACAGTAACATGTATTTCCCTCAGGTGGAGTTACTTTTTCAACATGTGGAGTCATCATCTTTTGACATTTCTTCTCCTTTCATTAATTAGTATCTATGAATCTGACTTGAAAATTGATGTTTGGTACCCGGTGGATTAGGAGTTGTCTATTGGTTGATGTTTGAGTTATTATGTATCTTGTTGTATAAGATGAAACTAGTGGGCTTTCCCTTGCAAATTCATCTGCTTTTTAAAAAATATTCGCCTTCGTCTAGGGAGAATATTTTGACAGTTTAACATGACATCTTTCCTTTGATTACCGGTTTCAAATCTATTAATATTGTGGTTTTATTGGATATCTATGTCTTCTATTTTAGTCTAATCATGTGTCATTCATCTAATTATTATTTCAGTTTATACCGTATTCCTTCATTGAGAAAGAAGCTAGTCATGTTGAGGGTTTCAGTCCAGAATTAGCTCTTGTTACTGTTGGAGGAGGAAAAGAACTTGAAGAAAAGCTTGTGGTAAGTGTCACCACCCTCTATCATGTTTATTTACTTTTCTGCTCCTTTTTGACATTTCTAGTATAGTGTGCCAGTAAAATGGTGTGTGCACTATTAGGGATTATTTTATCCATGTTGTACCATGATAAAAGGGATTTGAGGGGAGTGGAAAAGGAAAAAAACATCTTCTGGTAAGTAGCAAATATGACCCTTACCTAGTCAAGGAAAAATTGGAAATGCCTCCACCTCTTGGAAGTGTAGCTGATTTGGTCCATCCAAACCAAGAAGAAGAAAATAAATTCCCCGCTCTTGAACATAGGCAAGCAGCCTTCACATTTCTAATAGCTTTAAAGGCCAGAATGGCATAACAGTCAATGTTTGAAATATCCAGTTAAAATTTTAGTTATTTAAGATTTGTAGAAGGCGTTTGGACTTTGGACTCAAAAAATATGATATTTGAAAAAAAGTAGTAATAGAAGAAAGTTGAAAGGGTATTTGGACGTTAAGTTGTGTTTGGACATGCATTAACTTGAAAAAAAGTTGAAAACTTTGTGAGATTCCACTTGAAAAACAGGTAAAACCACTCTTTCAAACTTGAAACTCTTCAATTTTATTTTTCTTCAAAAAATCACTCCAATGTATGACTAAATGTTGTTTTGATAAAAAGTGAAAAAGTAGTATAGACAAATGGGAGCGTCATCTTTTTGTGATTTTTTTCTTGAGAAATAAAGAAAACATAATTTGAGATACGTCATCTTCAATGCCGGTTGTATTTCAACATTATGATCTGAGTATGGGTTTGATGTTTTACCTTCTTGAGGTTCTGGCAGGTCAGACCTACTAGTGAAACAATCGTGAATCATATGTTTACTCAGTGGATTCATAGTTACCGTGACCTTCCTCTCATGATCAATCAGGTTCTTTCAATCACATCCATCATTTTTATGGTGTTACCTCTGGGAAGTAAACTATTCTAATTATCATATTATCTCATTCTATTTATTTTCAGTGGGCAAATGTCACGAGATGGGAGATGCGAACTAAACCATTTATTAGGACACTTGAATTTCTTTGGCAGGAGGGCCATACTGCCCATGCTACTGCCGAAGAAGCAGAAGAAGAGGTTTTTATCTTTTTTATTTGCAGAGTACTCTCCAGTTAATGTTTATATATAACACGTTGCTACTTGATGTACTTCAGGCAATGCAGATGATCGATGTATATACAAAATTTGCTTATGAGCAAGCTGCAATACCTGTTATTGCAGGTAGGAAATCGAGGGTGGAGACGTTTGCTGGTGCTTCAACAACCTATACAATTGAAGCAATGATGGGAGACAGGAAGGCTTTACAGGCAGGCACAAGCCACAACCTTGGTCAGAACTTCTCCCGTGCATTTGGAACACAGGTAATTTTGAAATGTAACAATATGAATATGTTGATTATTGCCTTCGCTCAAAGTATTTATGACACTTTGTAGTGAATTCTCATATGCTTTAAGTATCATTTCAGTTCTTATGTGGTATGAAATGTATCATGTTGCTGTTGAACACGCTTCAATATCAGCAGTCAAACATGGTTGGGTTGGCCAACGGTTGTTGTCTCTAACTGTTAGGATGAGTCAGTAGTCAACTTCTGGCGTAGTTTTAACGATTGAGCCAGGAGATCTAATATTCATTAAAGTCGACTTTTTTTTTAAAAAAAAAATAGAAAAATCAGATATCAGACAATNCTTCTGGCGTAGTTTTAACGATTGAGCCAGGAGATCTAATATTCATTAAAGTCGACTTTTTTTAAAAAAAAAAAATAGAAAAATCAGATATCAGACAGTACGTATGTCCCTTGTCTTTTGCTTTCACTTATGATTTACGTGTTACAACTTCTCATTCCTCCAATTCATGGCTTGTCTCCTCCAAGATTACTGATATTTTTCTGATCACAAATGATACAAATGTCAAAATTATCCTTGTCAAAAATCATACAAGTGTCGAAATTACCAACTCTTATGCTCAAGTCTCCAGTTTGCACTTCTAAGAATTAATGTCAACATGGCAATACTGATTGCTGGAAACTGAAGTGACAAGTAAACGATAAAAGTTGGAGATGTTTATTCGTGCAGTTCCTTATTGATGACTACCAAAACCCTGGCCCGCTCTTTTTCTCTTGGTGACAGTCTGCAAGATTTGTGTTTTGGATTCCTTTGTGTGATTTCCTGTGATTCCTTTTCATAGTCCAATATGTATTTCCTCTGAGGCCAACCCATGACATGACTCTTACCATGTGACAACTCATGTATAGTATGCAAACGTTGTGAATTATTGAAATTTCTGTTTTGGTTCTATAATTATATTGCTTGAAGCTCTAGCACCCTCTTTGTTAACCAGTTATTTTTAGTATAACGGTTTTAATGTTTTAACAGTTCACAGATGAAAATGGGCAACGGCAACATGTCTGGCAGACATCATGGGCAATAAGCACTCGTTTTGTGGGAGGTATCATCATGACACATGGGGATGATGCTGGCTTACTGCTACCCCCAAGGCTGGCACCTGTGCAGGTTCCTAAAATCTCCTTTTAACTGGTTAATTTTTGTATCTAGCAAGCTTTGAGTACTTGTCTCAAGTTTCATGACTTCTTAGTCTATTTGTTGAGTGATGGCATTAAAGGTTTTGATTGTGGATCACCATGCTCAAGTAGTATGACAGTAATAGGAAATTCTAATAAATGGGTGGACAAAAATTGAGTTGGTCTGGTTTATTCTCTGCTTTGTGTTCTATTTTAGATTTCTAGCTGCATTTCTTCTTTTATCTTGTGTACTATTGCATATGAAGGCATTCTGTAGATAGCAATTTCGACTAGTGGGTCATGGTGATTGAATATTTTCTTGTTGAATGCTCCCAGGTCATTATTGTCCCAATATGGAAGAAGGACAATGAGAAGGCAGGAGTTCTGACTGCTTCATCCTCTGTGAAAGAAACTTTACAAGCTGCAGGGATAAAAGTGAAGATTGATGACTCTGATCAGAGAACACCTGGCTGGAAATTCAACTACTATGAAATGAAGGTATGTATTGACCTCTGTAGAAACTCAGAAGTTACAAGATAATAACCTGTAGTTCAGAGGAAATTTATTACCAAAATATAATTGAGAAAACATGCATTTTAGTGTTTCATCAAGTAAATATTTAGGTGCGTTAGTCACCGACAGGTCTAAAATGTTTGTGAGGTTGTAGGCCTTAGTTTCTGATGCAATTTCTCTTCCTTGGATCAAATTCTTTGTCTAGACAGTTTTCTTGGAATAAGATTATGTAATCTGTGCTGAAAGTTGGTGTACATGGTTTTAGGCTTTATCAGCCTCCATCACTAGGGACAAGCATGAAGTTATTTGTTTGATAGTACTCTGTAATGCACCCTGCTCCTATGTAGGGAGTCCCTTTGAGAATTGAAATTGGCCCGCGAGATGTTTCAAGTGGAACCCTGGTCATCTCTAGAAGAGATGTTCCTGGAAAGCAAGGGAAAGTTTTTGGAATATCCATGGAGCCGTCCGCCCTGGTGGCTTACGTCAAAGACAAGTTGAATGAGGTTCAATCATCCCTTTTGGAAAGGGCAACAAATTTTCGTGATAGGTAAGTTCTAACCATTGTGTTATTTTGCTGTCAATACAATGAACTGCATTTTCTGCCGTACACTCTTTCCCCGTTCGTCTTTGATAATAACTTGTAGTGGACACATTTCCTTCAGAATTTGTACCATTAGTTGGATAACCTTTTACAGGAAGGAAAATGTTTCCCTAGAAAATGTTTTGTAGGGTTGCTTGCTATTTTCTAGTGATTTCCAAGTAAGCAAAAAGATTTACGCATTGTCATTTGCTCTAGACTTCAGTGTCTGCGTTTCATGCATCTCCCTTTGCTGGATATTGAGTTTCTTTCTGATTTTCTGTTGCACAATCATACTATTCCAGTAATATTATGGACGTGTCTTCATATGATGAGCTTAAGGACGCAATAGCTCAAGGAAAATGGGCAAGGGGGCCTTGGTCCGCTGGGTAAGCCTCGTCTTATACTTCCCTTTCTTGTTGTGTCTGGTGTCTAATTACTTATATATTGTCGGTAATCTGGGACTCATGTGTTGATGCCATACTTAAAAACAGTGACGAGGAAGAATCAAAGGTGAAAGAAGAGACAGGTGCAACCATTAGATGTTTCCCTTTTGAGCAGCCTGAGGGACCAAAGAAGTGCCTGATGACAGGCAATTCAGCAGATGAAGTTGCAATATTTGCCAAATCTTATTAGCAGCTTCTTGATTTCTTCTACTGTGCACGATGATGCTGAAGTGCATCAATAGAAATTTTGTTGTTGCTTATTGTCGGCGTTTTAGTTGAAGATCTAGTTACACACATAGTGATAGTTTATAGTTTTCTTGTTATATTTAAGATCAGCATGCAGAGATTGTCATGTATGTTAACTCATTATGCTACAAAAAAGCACACACCACATAAAGTTGTAACTGCCATCAAGCAACAAAATTATTTCTACTCATTTCTTCTTGGTGTTTAAGACCTTTTTTCGACTTTCTTTTTTGTTTCTGGTGCAAACAGGATACTGAGTCAATTATAGACATCCTAAGTTCTTGTTAGGATTTTGATTCAGTTTCTCTCTTCGTGTACTATTTCAATCAAATATGCACATTACCTTCTTGCAAAAAAGTTGGAAGAGAAGTAAAATGAAAAAGCATTCACTAGATATGTTAAAATTTAACTTAATTTACCGGCCAGGGCTGTGGTGGAGTGATAAGTACTCCTTCAACCTAAACCAAGAGGTCTCGGGTTTGAGTCTCCTTTGATATACACTTGCCTTTGTTAAGGAGAGCGTTTAACCCCTCAATATGGACTTTCCAGCGCGTATCCAGATTTAGTCGGATTTCAATATGGGTATGAACATCAGATTAAAAAAAATTAACTTAATTTTAGCGCCATTCTACTATAACTATGTAGGTGGTAGGAGGAAACGACGTAGTACGCGTGGATGGTTTGAATCCTATTAGATCTCTGCATTTATCTGTCTATTAGAAGGATGACGTATTAAAAATTGAAAGATATCGATGAATATTAGTCTCCTTGTACGGTTATCTGGTTATTCGTTGAATTAGTACGTAGAAGGATGACATATTAAATACTAAAACGTGTATCACGAGCGTAAATGTTCTTAAACGGTTTTTTTGTTCAACTATTAGGTGGAAGGATGACGTATTAAAAATGAAACAGTGTATAAATGAATATTGGTGATCTCACAGCGTTTTCTCATTGTCGTTACTTGTTAGACTAACATAAAAGGATAACGTGTTAAAAATTGAAAGGTCTATCAATGAATATCAGTGTTCATTGGATCAGTACGTAAAAGGATGACGTATTAAAAAATAAAAAAAACATATCAACAAATGGAAGTGTTCTTATGATTAATTGACATACAGTACGTAAAAGGATGACGTATTAAATGTCAAAATAAACATATTAGCAAATAGAAGTGTTCTTATAATTGGCGTACAGTACGTCGAAGGATGACGTATTAAAAGTAGAAAAGTGTATTAGTAAATAAGTTATGTTTGTTGTTTCTATCATGTTCTCTAATTAGTCATACACCTAGTCTTTTGTTGAGAATGTAGTGACAAATTTGGAATGGGGGATTTTTAAATACCTTGATTGATTATTTTACTTGTCGGTAATAAGAGATAAGTGTCGAATAAAGTATGAAAAAGAGATAAGTGCTTTAATTAATGATTAGAGTACTTTGCACACCCAAAATTGACAACAAGAAATTGATTGGAAGGGATAGAAATAGAATGTCTATTGTTATTTACCTAATTGTCAAACCTAGTACTATACTTTAAATAGTTTGCCATAATTTGTGGTGTTCTTTTTATCTTATTTTAGATGATAAAGTTGAAAGCTCACCACATTTTTTCAAGTATATCTTGCTCTTGATTTATCTTTTGATACACTAAATCCCACTAGATATTTTGGAGAATTTTACCATTTCGAATTTAAATAAAAATTTCATATCAATAAATTATAATTAAAAAAATTAATTAAATAGATTGAACGATTTTGTAGGTAAAATATTCATAATCGAGTAACTTTATAAAATGAAGAACTATTGGTTGAGTGACATTTTAGAGTTAAAGAGCGACCATCTAAGTTATTATTTTCGCGTTCAAAGTATTACAAAGACAGTGAGACACGAAATAGATGTTTTTATCAAAAGTAAAGTCACATACCAAAGGAAAGTGAAATGATACAATCAACACCAAAGGCAATAAATTGAGAACATTTATAAACTAAACCCTAGCACTTGTCCTCAACAACATTTCCATTGTTGATAGTCTCCATGTATTTATCTTTCCTTGGCTTAAACCATGTAGCACAAATTATGTATAACCCAAAGTTTATAACTCCCAATATAGCTAGAAGTCCATAAAAACAATCAAGTCTTCCATAATTTATGTTATCAGCAAGCCAATCATGACCACCATTGCTTCCAGTAACCTTCTTGATAATAGAAACTAAAAAACTACTAACAAAGAAACCAAGAGCAAGTGTTGTTAAGAAAAGACCAGTGCTCATAGTTTTCATCCCTTTTGGTGATTGTGTTATGAAGAAATCGAGTTGCCCCGTGTATATAAATCCCTCCCCTGCTCCAACTAGAAAGAATTGAGGGATCAAGTAAAACACACTAATAGGTAATGTTGATAGGTTACGCCCCGTAGACTTTGCTACTGATAACCTTTTCATCTCAACTAATGCAGCTATTCCCATTCCCATTGTAGATAACACAAGTCCTATAGCTATTTTTTGAAGGCTAGTAAAACCTGCATTACCAAAAACCAAAACAAAGTATTAGTAATTAATTAACTCGTACGTTTGTGTTTGAATGTGTATATATATACCTGGTTTTCCTTTCAATTTCTGCCATAGTGGCATGATGAATCTGTCATACATAATCAAAGTGATTAAAATTGCAGAGACAAAAAAGACGGTAAGAGAGCCTGCTGGGATTTTGAATTTGCCAACGTTACGTTCCATAGTAGCAGCTTGTTCAACTGAAAATGTGATCATTTGTGCATAAGTTGTCCAGAAAAGTATAGTTGTAGCCCAAATTGGGATCAACCTAGCCATCATTTTAACTTCCTCTACTCGAGTAACCGTGCACAGCTTCCATGGATTTGGATTCAAATCGTGATCGTCAAAATCACCTTGTGCTACAATAGCAGCCTTGTCCAAACACCGAAACTGATCAGTGTGTTGAATCCTTGATGAACCCTCTGGATTCGTCTCGTATAACATACCAACATCATACGGCACATCCATGTTCCTTTTCCTTGTAGCAGCCAAAATAACTTGAAATATTTGAACTATAGGACTTCCTGAACTTCTCTTATACCGATACCTTTTAGTACCGGAGAAGAAGATAATAATCGCAATCACCATAGATATACAACAAATACCATAAGCCCAGCTTCTTCCAACTTCATCCTGAACATAAACAAGCACAGTAACTGCTGCCAACGTCCCAATACTTATAAATATGAAAAACCTATTGAAAAAATACGCCATTTGTGATTTTTCCTTTTCGTCTTTCTCATCAAATTGATCTGTGCCAAATCCAGACACACTAGATTTCAATCCACCTGTGCCTAATGCTATTAGATATAAAGCCAAGTATAGTATTCCCATCTCAAATCCATTTGCCGGTTCGCAGTACTTGTCATGAGGATGACAAGTAGGTGGCCTTAACTGTGGCAACCCTGTTGTCACAGTTAACATGCCAGTTCCCTGAATTCAAATATTAATTTTTAACACAAAAAAATAAAAGGTAGACGATTGATCAAATATTTGCTTAGAGTTAATTTTACCATTGCTTGTATAAGAGCGAAGATCGCGATGGTTTTGTATCTTCCAAGGAATGAATCAGCTAGAAAACCTCCAAGTAATGAGAGGAGAAAAGCTGTGCCCATAAAATCTGTGACTATATTGGCTGATGCTGCACTTGGTAAATGCATTGTACCACCCAAGTAGGTAACAAGATTTACTGCTATGCCCATTGTTGAAAGCCTTTCATTTATTTCAATTCCTGTCAAATTCAGCAATTAGGTATCTCGATTATGCATCGCGATTTACAAATTGAACTAAATAAAAGTTCCCGTCCTCTTTCCTGGTTTAAGTTTGACTTTTTATTTTTTGGGTTTTAGAAAACACCAAGGAATTTGAAAAAAAAATGCGTGTATTTACAAATTGAACTAAATAAAAGTTCCCATCCTCTTTCCTGGTTTAAGTTTGACTTTTTATTTTTCGGGTTTTAGAAAACACCAAGGAATTTGGAAAAAAAATGTGTGTATTTACAAATTGAACTAAATAAAAGTTCACATCCTCTTTCCTGGTTTAAGTTTGACTTTTTATTTTTCGGGTTTTAGAAAACACCAAGGAATTTGAAAAAGAAAATTGTGTGTATCTCCCTACTTAAGATGATATGTCAAGCAGAAAATGACATGACAAAAAGCCATTTCAAAAGGTGATCCCACAAAATATTGATGTTTTAGAATTATACTCCTTTCGTCTCAAAATAAATGTCATTTTAACAGAAGTAATCGTCATAAAGAAATTAGCAAATATAATGCATAGTCTGAGAAATAAATGTCTCTTGAAAATTGAACACTATTAAGTAGATGAAATATAAAGATATAGTTGGAAAAATATACAAAGTAGTAATTTTTGTCTTAGAATACCTAAAGTGACATTGCGATGATTTTGTGTTTGCGCTAAAGAGACACTTGTTAATTTTGAGTAGCTATTAGGCTGTAATTAAATAACCACCAGATTAAAAAATCTTAATACTATATTTGAGTATATAACATAATTTAAAACACATAAAATATTGGAATATGATAGTACTTTAATATACGATTGTATTCCCATTCCTAAGTGAAGGGAAAAGTTGATATACTGATTCTGGTGGAACTTCATCTCATGGCATTTGTATGAACGAACCAAGCTTGTTTTTCATCCTCCTCATGACTAACCTAATTTTTCATTTTATTTTTGTGCATGACGAATGTAACGGCGCAACTTCATTATTGAGGACACGTGGAGGTTGCGTATTAGTGGTAGAAGGTTAGCAGGTAGTGCAGTGTTGTCTTACTTTCAAGAATTCACGCTTGTTTGGTGTATGTAGTTATACTAGCCGTATTCTTGTAGTTCGAGATTTCTTGTTGTTCATATTCTTTTCTTGTAGGCTTCACACTAGCTACTTTTCTTATTAGTTTTTATGTTATACCTAGAATTGCTCCACTTGGGCCGAGGGGTCTTTCAGAAACATCTTCTCTACCTCCACGAGGTAGTGGTAAAGACTACATACACTCTACCCTCCTCAGACTTCACTTGGTGCGTTTAAATTCAAAGAGTACAACTGCTAGAGTTGGAAATATGGAAGAAGGAATAATTAATACTAACCAAGAACAAGAGCAGCAGGCACCCAACCACCAGTTTTAGTTCTATCAGCAGGGAGACCCTTGTAGTTAACAGCATCTGCAACTGTCCAACTCATCTGTAGTAAAAACGCATATTGGAAACAAGTTATTCCGAGATTAGAAAGAAAAAAAAGAAGAAGAATATTGAATCTACATTGACATAAAAGTAAATATTCTATTACCATTTCTTTTCCAAACACTTCTGAAAAGTGAATAAGCCTTGGGAAAAATAATATTATGTTGTTATTGACACTTGGTTTTGCTTGTGAGTTGTATCCTTTATATAGGCAAAAGATTTGTTATTACACTGTAAAGTGACCCCCCACTATACAAAAATTTTAAAAAGACAGAGTTTGGTGTTAGGATTAGGCCTATCCCAATTTAACATGGAAGGTTCTGGGATTTTGATTGATATAATTTAGTTTTCTGGTTCTCAAGGTTAATATTTTAAAGTTGATGTTGATTTGTACAAAGTGGGAAGATATTGGTGCCAAAGAGAATCTGGAACATGCAATACCCTCCTTTTTGGTGTATCCAGTTGAAGATATACATTGGTTTTGGATGTTGTGAGAGTGTCCCATGCCTCATTTTTGAAATTTTTTTTTAAGTGCTTTTGTTACCCCACAACTTGAAGAAATAAAAAGCTAACACCTTTTGTTTTCCACCATTGTCTTTCTGTATGGACATAAACATATAGTACTTGACAAGAAGCTAATAATAATGATCACTATAGAAATTGAATTATTCTCCATCAGGTATAGTGATAATACTGATAAAAGACCTTACATGGAATAAATAATGGATGTGTATTGACCCATGTGCTAGAGTTAACCATTGCTTCAAAAGATTTTAAAGTCAATGTGCACCATGATCTTGTCTTGGAAGCAATTAGTGGTTTTGAAAAAGAAAAGATTGAGATAATAATTCAGAAGTTTGTCTGTTCAAGTCAACAGCACATCCAAATTACTATTTGACAATTTGATCTAATTTAGTTGGGTACTGTTTTGGTTAATTTAATCATGATCACTTTTGTTTAATACTTGGCATTTTTGGATTGGACACATAAGAACGTGCTTTGGTTGGGTAATAACAGGCACTAACAGGATATTGTTTTAGGCATTTTTAGGTGCTTGCTTGTGAGTTGTGTGTTTTATTTGCCTTTTAAGTTCAAGGACATATAAATGTTAAAAGTCGAGATGAATAATGAAAATAATGATACATTATACTTGAACTCAAAGTCTGTTGCCAAAAGTAAAAAGTAGTCTATAGGAATAGTTCTTTTATCGGTAAATTCCAAAGGAATACTTATAGATAAAAGAATATAAAATTAAAGTTGATATATAAGCTCCAAATCATCCTATTTACAACCAGAAACTAAAAAGAATATAAAATTAAAGTTGATATATAAGCTCCAAATCATCCTATTTACAACCAGAAACTGCAGGGTGTTAAAAAGTGTAAAATTAGCGATATTCGATCTTCCATTTCTTCTCTCTTTTCTCTGATTTTCTACGGTTACTTCTAAATCTTCAAAAAGTATAATACATTTTGACAAAAAGAACAAAAAGTGAGAACCTTGTTAAAGGGCCGGATAAATATCAAGTAAAACCAAATGGAAAACAGGTAACTGGAAAACCTCCATTGCACAGGTGCAAACCTCCAGAATTTATCCTGTTTCTGAAGGCTACCCTGCCAAATAGTAAGCTTTCTGTATGACCTTGCAATTTGTACTCATTTGCATCATAAAAGGCGGTGGTACTATCTGAGTTGAACACATCTTTACTTGTATCTTTCTCAAAATGCTTGATGTAACTCCTTAAGTCATAATGAGCCTGATTGCTTTCTGGTGAATTCTGACCAAAAGAGAACTGTGATTGTTGTCCTGGATCACTGCCTCTTTGCGAGACTTGATACAGTGGAAGTTCATTGTTGCAGCTGTTGGCGGTTAAACTTGAATCTTCATGAACGTGGCAGCCAGCTATAATCTGTTAGAAGAAAATCAACTTTATGTATGACTAAATTGTAATCAACCATCACAAAACTTTATTGTATCTTAAGATGTTATTTCCTATTGTGTGACCATGAGTCTATGACTAAGGGTATGAAATGGGACTTTAGATGTTCCAATTCAACACATAATTTGCTAGTCTAGAGCAGGGAATGCTAGAGATTGCTGCCAGAAGAGGCTAGCTGTGTTCTATTCATTCTATATGCATCAACATTCATGCTTTACAGAGAAGGCTTATGGAGGTGGCATATCAGATGTCATATAAAATTATCACAAGCTCATCATATCTGCAACCTACGCAATTTAAAAAAAAAAATTCACTGAAAAGGAACAAAAAGGGACAGTTGTAAGGGAAGTTGTATCTCCATCTACACAAGGGGCAGGATATAATCTAGGGAGGCTTATAAAACTGAATTTGCAAAGCAATACTATGAGGGGTCAACAAGAAATGTTCGAGAGTTGGATTTATAAGGGGTCAACAAAATTCTTTTTGGATAATCGAGAAATCACCGAGAACTAATGACGCATAATTTGCTACTCGGGGGAACAATGATACGCCCCTTTACCCTTCTCCACATTTATACCAACTTTACTTACATGGGAGAGTTCGAACTCATGACCTAACCCATACGTCACACATCATACTCATACCTCTAGACCAGAGCCCATGAGGGGTTTATAAATTTGAGAAGAAAAGTTTTGGATCTCCACGATGAAGCAAAATAGGCATCAGTAATTTTCCCCTGTTACAAACACTAGAGTACAATACTATCATGCCTTAAATGTTCCTCCTATTTTTAGTCGTAATAAAGAACTATTCTCCCATATAAATACTGCTCGTCAAAATTATATTCACCTGTCTTTCTATTTCATTACTATTCAACTTCAGGTTTGTTAACGTTAATTTGACTAGACACTTTAGGGCATTAAAAATGTCTCATCTCACTTTGTTTTAGCGCTACTTCATTTCGTATAATAATGACGATTTCTCTTTAGTTGTGCGGCTGATCCGTCAGAGCGAGATACCACATGTTATATACAAGCATCTCTTTTGGTTCTTAGGCTTAAATATAATAACCTGAGTTCTTATATGTCCTCAACTTCTAATGGTCAAGTTCCCTTGTAGAAGTAAGAAGGTGAAAGCGAAACAATCATGGTAGTGCTTTATCCTGCGCCTTTTTACTGCCTGCCAGACATCCCTGTTTAGCGTCTCTTCTTCAAGAAATTCTTTGCTTCATCCAAATTCCAAAACAAAACTATATAATACTCCCTCTGTTCTCTTTTCAACCTTGTTGTCTACCAATCCAATCTATTGATCATAACTCAAGAATGCAAGGCATTTCTGCAGATTTGCAGGTACACTAAACAATACTCCCTCCCTAGAATTTTATATAGCACTATTTCCTTACTACTCTCCAAAAAGAATAAAACCTTTCTATATTTGGAAACTATATATCTAAAAGCTTCCAATTTTACCCTTAATGATATTCCTATATAGCCGCAGAAATATCATGGCATGTTTAAGACCATAAGTTCCAAAATCTTTCCTTCCTAAACTTGGTGCCCAGTCAAACCACACCACATCATCAATTCAAATGGAGGGAAGTATAGTAACGCAAAACACACTAACGTATATGACGTCAACTCTACTGCCACCAGCTGCAGATAAAACCTTACAACCAGCAATGATGGGGTATCTACTGAAAGATACGGGTTTAACTTTGAGTCTTCCAATTGCAGTCTACACTACTTGCGTAATTATATAAGTTATTAAGATAACTTTAGCCGTCAAAATGAACAGTAAATTACATATGTGCCGACTGTTGATACCCAGGTAACATACATTCTGACAGACATCACCCTTTCAATGAATAAGTAAAACCAGTATTTCAGTTATTTAAAGATCAGATGATTTTGATGCTGTATAATAAAGTTAAACCTTTGTCAGATCGAGAGAGGAACCGGTTTGCAGTTGGAGTAACTTACCGGGAGAGACGTTGACATAGCACTTGGACTCCCTTGTAGGACGGGAACAGCTACACCAGTTGTAGTAGTAGCTCCAACAGAGCTGTGAGATGGGTATTCTGGTGCTGAGAAGTCAGAGCTATCAAAAGTTGATATCGATACACACTCATCAAAGTATGTCAGTGCTTCTTCAGTAAGACGTTTTGTCATTTTTTTCCTCTCATTACTTCTCTGCAGTGAAAATATAAGGACAGAGTGTACGCATAGATAGTAAGAGGTCAAAAAATCAAGGGACAGAAGACTCATTCTAAATTGCTCAGATGTCTATGCCATGAGGTCAAGATGCTTTAAGTAATTGCTGAAGTTGAATGACAGGAAAGATGAAAGAAAGTAACAAAAGGACATGAGCAAGCAACTTAATCTCATTTTATCTAGTATGTGTAATACTTGCAACTTTTGGTGGATGCGATAACTGCTAATCTAGTCTAATTTTGTACAACTGCATATCCATCTTAAATTCCACATTTCTACAACACCTCTTGTTGATAAATTGAACCTTCTGGCAAACATAGCCCATACAGGTCTCACAAATTTATAAAACATGCATTTCACTTTGTTATGTGATTCCTTGTCGCATAGCAGTCTAGTAGCACTACTCCATTTCAGCCAGGAGCCAGAAAAATGTAAGGATTGAACAAGGATATTCTTGTAAGAAGTAGCCACTGTCTAGGGGTAAGCAAGAAGAGAAGACGAAAGGGCCAGCAACTCCCTTAATCTCAAGGCAGAGGATGAAAACAAGAACTCTGATGCACCTATTTCTACATATGCTACTGCATACACACTGTCACTGCTATTAATAGTTCCGTTTGCTCTCAGAGCATCCAGGATGCCCTGGAAACTACAGCTGCAGCTAAATAAACAAGTCTACCTACTTAATATGCTACATCAACAGGACATAGATATAGCTTAAATTTTGCACTTCTATTTCTGTTTTCTATGTAAGTTGGAGATAGAGAAGGAAAAGACTAAGAAAACCAACTTTTCTTCCTGCACGAGATCTCTGAGGAGGTGAGGGCTTTGGATCAGACAGTATCTCCTTGAGAATCCTGCTTATCTCCTGGCCTCGATGCTCTTCAACAGCAAGATCTGATCGAAGTTTTCGAGCCCTCTCTTCAGACTGCAAATTTTATGTAACAGAAAACTTCAGCAATGAATGACAAGGAGATGAAAAAGAAAAAATATGATTACAGTCATAACTTTGAGACACTCCACATGCAGAAGCCTAATATACAAGAGTACTCCCCATAACAGAACTCTAAAGAACCCCAAGAAAATAGTCCTTCTTAGGATGTACTCAAGCTTCTTAGCATTAGGAACTGCAAGATTGTGATATTCTTTATTTGATTTTATTTTTGTTGACAAGGGAAATATTCTTTAGTTCTATCCCTATTGCCAACCGAAGAAATAGCAAAAACTGAGCCAAACAACACAAAACTGGTGAATCTTCACTTTTAACAATAGATACAGAAACCCTCTGTATAAGAATGACCAAAAGAAATATCCCTCTACCAATCGTCAATGAAAGAGATCACCTCATCAAGTTTTCTGGCATATTCCCTTCGAACGTCTGACACTAATTCAACAGCCTCAGGGTTGACCAAGTTAGGTGGGAAATCAGCAACATTAGCAGTTGTAATAGCATTAACATTGTTCCTTCGGATAGCCTAAGATAAATGCAAAATAAAGAAAAATGTCACAGAGACAACTTTTAAGTAAAAGGCATGCATGTCAACAGTACAAGCTTAAGTTGAAAATAGATTAATCTTTATCCCAGAAAAAAAAAGTTGAAGATACATTAATCAGAATTTTTCCAAGACCAACATGGACATTGAATATAAGATATTCTTCTGCAGACAAAAACTTCACCTTCCACGTCTGTTGATTTCCTCTAGTTATCAAAAGCCAAATGCATATTTGAATCAATTACCAATATGAATTTCAAAAAAACGCATGGATTAAATAGCCACATACATATTCATATTAATGACCAAACTGGATCAAAAAGTAACATGCATAATCAAAGTAATAACGTGAGATCTTCACAAAAGTAAGTCTGGCATCCTAGCAGAATCAGATTTGTAAGACGGCACTTACCAAAAAAGAAAAGTGTTTGAAAAGCGTTAATCAAAAATCCTCAAGTTGGACAAGCTAAAATTACTAGTGCCCACACTAGCCAGTCTGAATACCATCAATACCAGGACATTTACTTGAGAGGTAGTTATTCTTGTATACACGATACCATTGGAACTTACATCTTCAAGGTCAGACTGAATATCGGAAATAGCACGCCTCACTTCGGAGCGAACAGTCTCATATATTCCGCTAGTAGCAGTATCAGCACCCCACTGGTCACTTTGAACTGACTGAAATATAATAAAGATACAAAACCATGTTACACAGAGTTTCTACAGAAATGAGGAAATCAAGCTTTTTGTTGCTTAGCTATTCAATCTTTGACAATATATATCCTGGTTTCTGAAGTTCCCATCCTTGTCCCCCAATTATATCACATTAAAAGTTTGTTTCCGCCTAAGTCAAACGTCAATACATTTTAGTAGAGAATGATTTTTACTTTCCATTTGGTAGATATATGAATATAGTTCATCCACTACAAGTGAAAATGAAGCTATTGAATGTTCTTGAGCAAAAATGAACTAGAACTACAAAAAAACTATACAGCTATCATGCTTTTTGTTTTCCCCGATCATATAGTTGTATAATCAATATCAGCGTAAGCAGTAAAGGAGGTGCTGCATGAATTAAGTTTCGGAACTTCCTGTCCTCAAAGAAGTATTTGTTCGCTTTCAACCAATAATCAACGTAAAATGAAAAGAAATGTGAAAATCTACTTCCAGCTGTCTCGCTTCCAACTGATGGAGACAACACTACTCTCTAAAAAGTTCTATTGACGTACCTACAAACATACTCTCTAAGCAGTTTTGAAGAAGAGAGGTGATAACTGATAACTACATAGTTAGATAGACAGCAATACAATATGGTCACCTTCATTTGCTCACAAACAGCTTTTATGGTCTTCTCTTCGGCTTCTGACAAAGAACATGTTGAAACTCCATCTTCCCAATTTGGAATATGCAGACTACTCTGGAAAAGAAAACGGTATCTGAGATCACAACTGCAGCCTAAAACAATTGAAAATAGTTATTGTGCTACACACAAATCATACTCACAGCAGAATCATCTTCAGAATATTCAGTGACTTGACCACGCCTCGTTGCTCTTTGTGAGCTCTTGGCTTGGCTGCTTCTATCAGTATCATTTCTAACCATATTGATATTTTTGGAACTGTTAGCTACCTTTTTCGATGAAACTCTCTGGACGGTGTTTGATTGCAGCTCCTTTTCACTCTACCATCATATTAAATTTAAGTAAGAATCTAGTACGTAAAAGGGGTCCAACCTGAATACGATTCTAACACACTAAAACAATAAGAAAAAAAGCAAGTTCAAATCTAGCAGAGGTCACAGATATATAAGAGACAAATTCCAAATTACATGTTTGGTTTCTACAATACATATACATCATACTCCCTCCGTTTAAAAAAGGATGGTCTAGTTTGACTTGGAACGGAGTTTAAGAAAAAAAAGAATGACTTTTTAATCTTGTGGTTCTAAATTAAAGTTATGTGAAATGTACCAAAATGTTTTTTAATCTTGTGGTCTTATACATGCCACGTGAAAAGTGGAAAGTTAAAGTTAAAATGTTGCCAAAAAAGGAAAGCGTCATTCTTTTTTAAACAAACTAAAAGGGAAATAGGGACATTCTTTTTTAAACGGAGGGAGTATATAATACCCGTTTCAAAGTCAACTCAACGATAATGAATAATATCCATATCCGTTTGTGACGCAGAATGAATAGCATCCATATAGAAACTACCCAATCACATCCAACAGTAATAATGGTTCACCAATTCCTTGTCAGTTGGCTACTTTTACTGAAAATGATGCTACTACTTTTGAGCACCATGGCATTGCACCAACCATACTAATACATATGCTAAGGTGGAGGACTATTTGGTCAAATACTTCCTTTATCGATTTTCTCTGCCTATTACAATCAGCAGTAAATCATACAAGTTACAACGACCAGTTTAAGTTATGACAAGCAACCACTTGTTTAGAGTATCTAACATAAACTAACGACGACCAGTTTAAGTTATGACAAGCAACCACATGTTAAGAGTATCTAACATAAATTATACTTCCAGGTTCCAATTTATACATAACATTTCAGATTTACCTACTAGTTGCAAAGACAGTATACCATTCCGTACAAAAACATAACAAATGATAAAAGGAAAAGTCAAAATTTGCACAATCTAATACTGCAAATCACAAATTGCAAACCTCATAAGCAGATCCGTAGTGTCCTCTGGACACAGAACGGCCTCGAACTCTTGAAACACTCCGCCCAATCCCAGGTTTAACACCGGAGTCTCTGGTAACCGTCCGTCCCCTCTCCACAACATCACTAACTGAACTTCTCCTGGTAACACCAGAATTCTCCTTTTCCTTGAGTTTACCTTTGTCATTCTCGGTGCAGAAGAGAGGATTATCGCATTTATTGGAGAATTCTGAATCAATGTCGAATTTAGATGAAGTTCTGGAAATTGCGCTTACACTCAAGGATCGTTTTCGAACAAACGGAGGAGCTTTGGAAGATGAAGAATTTGAATTGGAGTTGGCGGTTCCTCTGCGTGAAGTGGATTTGAAGGCGGAAGTCGCCATTTCCAAATTGTCACGAGATATCAGTGAAGCTTTTTCGAAGAGGAAGAAAGTTTCTATATGTTGAACTTTAGAGAGAGGAAAATAAAAATAAAGCGGTAATTACGAGAGAATGATTAAATTTAAGACTAAAAGACAAATGACACATTATATTTATTTGTACTAGTAAAATGGCGCGTTGATTTGATTAACCAAGTAAATATCGACATATAAAATACATTATTACTTAATTTAAAAAATAAAATTAACTATATGTCTCATGTTAAATTTAACATGAACATATAGCTCCATGTGATTAAACAATTTATTGTCTATATTAAAATATCCAAAATAAATAGTAATAATTTTTCTCTGAAAATATGTAAAAGATATAAAATATTCATTTTAAAATTACATGAGACAAAAAAACATAAAAAAGAAAAAAATTTAATTCTTCGACAAATTAAAAAATTCATTTACAATGAGTATAATCATAATTATAAGTTGATCAGAGTGTATTATTTATATAATATATAATATGCTAGTTGTATTTGTAATTTATTTTTATGTAGGCCAATAAAATGATAATTAATATTGAATGAGTTATTTGCATGTTATTGTGTAGGTTAATATCAAAAACATTTTTTAATTATTCAAAATTTATCAATTATTTGATGAATGTTTTTTTAGAAAGTTGAAAAAAGACTATGAAGTGACATATTATTGACAGTCTTACTAATGATGATTAAATTTTACAATCTTTTGGCAGTTTTTAGTCAAAAAGTAGTTATTGCCATAGTTCTTTTTGTTGGTTCTATTAATATAAAATAATCACGGTGATAAATTTTTTTCAAGAAAAAATATAGAAGCATCTTTTATGCTATGTCAAAAATTCTAAAGATATATGTTAACTAAATTAAGGTCTTATTATCCCATGAATCTAACTTTTTATAATTTTGTGCATCTTTTTTACTTGCGTAACATCTAAATAGCTCCTACGTGCCTCAGTTGCATGGAGTCACTGAGTGTGCCACGTAAAAAGAAAGATGTACAAATTTATTAAAGTTCAAAGAGAGTAGTAGAACCTCAATTTAGTTAAGATATGTCTCTAAAATTTCGATCATAATCTAGGAGGTACTAGTGTGTTATCCTTTTTACAAAATTCCTTCAAATTTTTATGATGATAGTTGATAATTGGACAATCAAAAATTATCCAGTAACAAACTTTTAAAGACATTTCAATATTTTTCCACACAATATTTGTAATATTCTTGCAAGATAAATACATATTAATCCTTTCAAGCAAAGAACTAGTGAAACTAATAAATTTGATTTAACTTTTAAAAACAACTTCTTGTTCCTTAATATTTACGCTTTTATTGGATTGTAATATATACATATTCAAACTTCAAATATTATTATATCTATAATTAAATAAAATTTAAGAACTATTTGACTATTTAAAATTAATCACCTCTATACTAACTTGTTTTTAATAATTTTATGGCATTTTTGGAACGCCACATCCTTTTGCACAAATATTCACAGCCTAATACTAATACTGCAGTAATTAAGAATTTGACACTAGAATATTATCATCTATAGTTTAACAACGACAAAGCTACTTCTATGACTACCACTCTAGCTTTTGAGTTCCTTCACGAAAAAACTTTGTTAAGCTAAACAGTTATGGTGCTTCCAACCCTCATATCCACACTCAACGAATCGTTGGAGTCTTCCGTGATATTTGTACGACACTGAATAATTGATTTGCATAAGAAGTGAATGCAAATACATTTTTGCAACACATAAGCATTCGCACTGCTCCGCGACATACAACTTGCAATAGATTATAATTTGACATAATTGCAAATCAATATACCTGTCAAACAGGATTTTCAACATATTCAAGACACATCTAAACTTTTAATATGTTAATTTTTGATGATTGTATGTAGCCTCTAAATGATCCACCACGTGCACATGTGTACACAAAGCAAAATGAAGTCCCTAACAAAATGACACATTTTGGTTCGTCAATGAATCATGGCAACATCAACATATTTAATCAAACCTCCTATTTTTATTATTGATCACCTAAAAACATATCATGAAGGAGTTACAAAATGAAGAGCTATATAGCACATACTCCGTCCAACACAAATAAATACGTTTCTATGATTAGTTCATAACTTTTTTGTCGTGGAAGTTTTTGTGATATATAAGTAATATAAGTACAACTATAAGACTAATCATACTTCTAATTCTAAGGATAAACTATATATTAGATTTACTCTTTGTGTCTCGCTAATAGAAATTTCTAACTTTTATATACGTTTTTTTTCAGAAATTAATAATAAGTTGATATCCTCTATAAAAAAAAACTTATTATTAATAATTAAATAATTAAGAAATAAGCACATTCTTATAAAGTGCCTTACCGTTAAGTGAATCATATATTTGATATATAAAATTTGAAATATTTATTTTTTAAAATTTCACATATGGGTATTGTGGTAAAAATTACCCAATTTTGGGCAAAACCCCACTTAAGATAGGCCTCGAGCCAAGGTCCCTAATCTTGGCGCGCAATAAACCCTTCTCCAAATCACTAGGGTTTTAGCACGCTTCAATCCGACAAAGTTTCCGATATCTTCGTCCCCAACATAGCTGAACTTCTTCAGCTTCTATGCATGAAACTTCACACGCTTAACCCTCAAGCTTCATTCGTACAATCCAATTCCATGGCCTTTTCAACTGGCATTCGTCTATTACGCTGCTACCACCACCACTTCACTTTCACTGCAATACCATCTCGCTTCTCGGGGCTCCGAAAAGCCTCGTCGGAGCTCCGGTTTCTTTCATCAGTTACTCCGTCGAGGAAGCATGTCCGACCGGTAAGTGCCCGGCGGAAAGTCACTGAAGAGGAGGTTGGAGAGGAAGGTAATGGAAGTGTTGTTCTTAGAGATAGAGACGGAAATGAGGGCGGAGGAGGGGAGAGAATTGTACATACCGAGCTTCACAAGGAGGCTACTGAGGCATACATGTCTTATGCAATGTCAGTGCTGCTGGGTCGCGCTTTGCCTGATGTTAGGGACGGGTTGAAGCCAGTGCACAGGCGAATACTGTGAGTTTTCTTAGTTGAGAAATGTGTCAAGTAACCGAAGGAATATTGGTATTAAAGCTCATTTTGGAGGAATGGGAAAAAATTACTCTAGTTTCGCTAGTCTTTGTTGCTTATTTTTGGTGATTCTCAGAGCTGAACCAGACACATGTTACTTTATTTGTGGAAGAAATTGTAGACATGACTAGAAGCTGTGCCTAAATATACTCCTAAACTTACTTTTTCTATGTCAAAATAAGATATCTAATAACATAAAATTGTTTTGACTTTTTTGGTAAGCAGTAACTTTTTAGAGGGATCGAGGAGAGCAATATGATATTTCAGTTGTCCCAGCCTTGGTGATTGAATTACATATACCTGTGCTTGTGGGAGTTGACATGTCACCTATGGAATTAGTCGAGGTGTGGGCAAGTTGGCCCGGACACCAAAACTATTAAAAGAAAATACTACTCACTCAATTCTGAAAATGTATATGAGCAATGCATTTCTGGGTATACACCTTATCCCACTTTTGCTAACAACAAACTTTTACTGTAAAAGAATATACCCACTAGCCTAATCTTCTATCTGATTCATGTTGATCACGTGCAAGTGTGTAGAACTAACTTCTAATTTGAAAATGTGGACTAGAGGTTTGTTTGGTAAAGCTTTCTTTGCTTATATTAGATGTTTCTGTAATATTTGCCTTCTTATCCTTTGAATCTGTACTGGATTTATAAGTCATCATATTTTGGCGACAGATATGCAATGCATGAGTTGGGGCTTTCTTCTAAGAAACCGTATAAAAAATCTGCGAGAGTTGTTGGAGAGGTTGTAGTCCATCTCTTCTTTCTCCTACACATACATGATAAATAGATGGTTATCTGCTGGAAGTACTCTCGTGCCATCCCTATTGCAAGTATCTTATTGCCTTTTTCTCCTATTTAAGGTTCTTGGAAAATTTCATCCTCACGGAGACAATGCAGTCTATGATTCCTTGGTCCGAATGGCCCAGGTAATGTTCCAATAAACTAAATCTTACCGAAGGATTATCAATGTCCAATAGTTGTATAATAGATTCATGCTTGCAAGTATTAATTTTGAATGTAAACCTTTAACCTTTCTTGAAGACAAATTATTTAGTGTTAGTACAATATAGAAGCTTTCTTGAGAAAGAAAAGTATATCGAAATAGAGCTCAATGGATACAGATTATTCATAATGCCTTCCCAACTAACTTGGTATTGCAGCTCTGTTGAATGATTCGATTAGTTGTTTGGCGCTTTTTTTTTTGATAAATGCTTTTTGCAGAAACACTCTACCTTCCCTTTTTCCATAAAGATCACCACACTCTACCTTATTAATGTCCTAAATTCATTTTCCCTTTATACTCTAGAACCTCAGAAATCATGAGCAAGGAGGCTAGGACCAAGTATAAATTAAAGGAGAAAAAGGTAGGCTAAGTAGTTTTTTGTCGTAAAATTAACTGAAGCAGACTGTTCTGTTGATCTACATCTCTGAATGAGCATATGTTTTGCGAGAATGAAAGCTCAGCCTCTGTCTGCTGTTAATCCAAAAATATCTTCTCAATAAGAATTCACGAGTATCTGTGAGGTGTTTTTATATATATTGGGGTGGGGTGGGGTGTTGCCGGGGAGGAATAGGCATGCTATCTGAAGTCACTTGGTCATCCATTGGCAGAGAAGATCTTAGGAAATCCCAAAGAGTCAATCTATCTCTTGTGGGAGGATATGTATTTGTACATCTGAAAAAAAAGGGTGACAAACTGCTTTAGCTCCTCCTGTAAAATGTTAAAAGTAGTTCCTCTAATGGAAAGCTTATGTGGATCTTGCTGGACAAGGCCTCTTTATAAGTTCGTTTTGGTGGTGCTCATAATTGTAGGACTGTAAAGTTCCTATGACCTAAGTAAGCCCCGAGTATCTAGATCTTGAGTTAACCATAGAACTCATCATTAAGTGCTTGGACTAGATCATAAAAGTGGATTTTCCGCATTTACCAGTTGGGATCCTGAGGGCACCCAATATTTTTTTCCTTTTTCGTGTGTTTGGCTGCTTGGAGAGCTGTATTAGCTGTTAGAATTTGAGGAAGAGGAGCATCATACATGTCAGCTGGTGTTGTATGTGTAAATGTTCAGGAGAGGATGTAGAGCACTTACTATTACATTCTCAAGTAGGTATGCACCTGTGGTGGAGGTCCTGAACTGGTTTGGAATACAGTGGGTTTTGCCAAGAACAACAAAGGAGGTAATGTATAACTGGGTTTTCAGAAGAAGGAGAAGAAGAGCCAAGGCATGGGATGTAGTTTCACTAGCAATTAATGGTTAGTTTGGATTGAGTGGAATAGAAGAGATTTTGAAGGGGTAAAAAATGATTGTACATGTGAGGAGTAACCTCTTGTCTCTAGTTTCTTTTGGGTGTACCCATGAGGCTCTTTTTTGCATATATGATTTTGGTGACCTTTGTAGAGAAGCATATTTTGGTTTTGGTTTCTCTGCATTTTTATATACTACTTGTATTTGGGGATATCCCTTCCATTAATAAAATTAATTTACCTTATGAAAAAATTGGCCTAGTTTTTTCTGCTCTACGTTTTGCAGTGTGCTTGGCTACTGGGTATTATTTACTTCTATTATAAGGTTTGTAATATAATGTTTTTCAGGATTTTTCCTTGCGGTCTCCACTCATTCGAGGGCATGGAAACTTTGGTTCAATTGATGCAGATCCTCCTGCAGCCATGCGTTACACTGAATGCCGTCTGGAAGTAGGTTAAACTAGCTTTTATATGTTCTCTGAATCTTTGGTTGTGCTTTCCATTTGAAAATCGTTGCTTCGTAATAAATTCCGAGAGACTCGAATCCTGAAGGCTATGAGTATGTACAAATGAGACTCATGCATAGACTGTGTTTGATAGTGGTAGAGAATAAAAACTAGGCTCCCCTATCTTTTCCTGAATCTAGTTAGAAATATAGGTTTTATCGCTGTTCAAAAGTCATAAATTTTGATAAATTCAGCTATATGAGTACATAGTTCAGATAAAAGTTCTATGTCTGTTTTTCTGTGTACCAGCTTTCTTATGTCATAGTGAAACTGATGTCCGAAACCTGCATATGTTTTTACTTCTGAAGGATCTTAATAAATGCATATCACGTCACTAATTACTTTTTGGCTTATGTTTTTTTTTAAAAAAAACATTCTGGGTTTTCTTTTAAATTATTGATATTACTTCGTTGTGGGAATTAATAGCGATGAATTGTTCCAAACGGCTATGTTTATTACTGTCGTTACAATTTCATTAACATTGTCTTGGAAATATTTTAGCTCATCATCGTTCCTTCTCAGGCACTCACTGAGGCCATGCTATTAGCAGACCTGGAGCAGAACACAGTCAGTTTCTCTCCTTAAAATGTGTAATAAGTTACAGTGTAAGGATGCTATGTCTTGGGTTTCTTTACACTATGGTTGATGTGTTGCAGGTAGACTTTGTCCCAAATTTTGACAACTCTCAGAAAGAACCATCACTACTTCCTGCTCGTATTCCGAACTTGTTGTTAAATGGTGCTTCTGGGATTGCGGTGAATCATTGACTCACTTGTTAGCTATTTAGCATCTTTTTATGGCCCCATATTCTGATGTCCTGTTTCCAGCGGGCAACTAAATTTCAGAAGCATTTCTCAAATGTGATAAGTTTTTTCCACACTCTGCTGTTTTCAGGTTGGTATGGCTACCAATATTCCCCCCCATAATCTTGGGGAGCTTGTGGATGCGCTATCTGCACTGATTCATAATCCAGAAGCCACGGTAGACATACACCTCTGGATACATGCTCATGGATTATGGATATATCCTCTTGCCTCCTCCTTACTTTTTTTTTGTGAATTCATTTTTTGCTTTCCTTCGCAATGAAAAAAGAAGAGTGGATAGACAAGTGTTCAAAATGTTTGTTGTCTGTTATACCAATTTTATATTAATTTCCATGTTAGGTTTTTGTGTTATAACCCTGGTCATCAACTTCATAACCATCACCTTATGAAACAAAAAACATTGTTGTTTGGCAATGTTTTTAGGTGCCAAGTGCTACTTCTGTACGGCTTGCAGTAAGATTCTGACTCATACATCTGGATTTGTTGTTTCCCAGTGTAGTTCATGTGTGAATTTTATTGCCTTGCAGAATAGGAGGATTATGTACATAATCATTGTCTAATTTTGAGCATTCACATACTGGGAGCTTTTATGCGTTTCAAGTTTAATATATATAAGAATTAAGAATCTTGTAATATGCAAACCTTTTTTATTCAAATTGTTCTAAGTTCTGTTTTGTGTTCCATTCCTTTCTGGGGGTTCGGTTGACTGTTGAAATTGGAATCATTTCATAGCTTTAGACCATTGTTTGAATAACATAGCTTTCTATACTTAATTGTGTAAAGACTGCGATAACTGTCTTCTTGTTTTCTATCTAGCTGCAAGAACTGTTGGAGTACATGCCTGGTCCTGACTTCCCAACTGGCGGAATAATTATGGGCAACATTGGGTAGGTTTTCTGAGCTCCTACTTATTTCTCTTCCCACTTGCCACTTACTCATAAATATGGAAGAGAACTTATTATAGAGTCCTCGATTTAGCTCACGGATCCTTTACATAAGCAGGGATGGTGTTTATTTTTGTACTTGTGGACGAGCTTAGTACTTAAAATCCCCTTATTGCGGCAGTTCCTTGGAAGATCCTCTAAACTTCTGACATGTGACTGTTGTTTTGGTGGATAACACAAAGAAAACTGATGCATGTATATCTAGTGTATAAATGGGTCTTAGATGTGTCTAGTCCCTTATGTTTAGTTTGCCATATTTGAGAATAGGTACCTGTGGTAGTTGTTTCTTATAATTGCCAAACATATTCAGTTTTTTACCACCTAGCTTTTAGTTTTTCTATAACAATATATGATTGGCTAGGGTGTCATATAGTGCTTAAAGAATCTACTCAGTTAGAAAATTGCTTGATTGTTCCTTATGCCCTTTATCTGAAAGTGTTAAAAAATAAATTTTATCCTCAGATGTTTGGCGGTTTGGTAATTTCATGGCTACACAGTGGAAAGGAATGAACCTAGATGAACTTGTAAAAAAAGTTCATTTGGTTTGGCAATCCTTTTGTTAGAAATTGTTAGTTCATGGCTCTTCTGCTGCTTTTCATGTTTTGATAGTAATCTACTTCTTGAGAGATCATCCTTTTTTTAAACTAGTGATAAAATTTGATAACCTGAATGTTCTCTCCTATTGGTTCGTAAGAGTTTGAGGCGCATTTCCATGCCATTATACTTTTTCTTGTTTTGTGAGAACTGAGAGTCCATTAGAGATTTTCTTTTGTTTCCTTTCATTAGGAAGGTTAAGATCCCTAGCGAAATGAAGTATATGGTCTTTGATTTATGCAAGATTGAACAGTGTGACCAATTATATTCTTTGTCTGTAAAGAATTTTGGAGGCATATAGGACTGGAAGAGGACGAGTAGTAATTCGAGGGAAGACTGATATTGAATTACTCGACGCCAAGACAAAACGCGCTGCAATAGTTATCCAAGAGGTTCCTATCTCTGCTTTTTAGTATATTTATGTTAGAAGTGGATGTTGTTTGCAATTTTAATCTGGTTGATATTTGCTTCTTATAAATGAAACAGATTCCTTATCAAACAAACAAAGCGTCCCTTGTTGAGAAAATTGCTGATCTTGTGGAAAATAAGGTACCTTTCTGATTAGTAACGTGCACTTTTGTTATTAGACTAGGGATTTCCTGGGAGTAATCACATGTTTGGCCAAGCGTACAAAATCTACTTATTTTGAAAAGTGCTTTTTGCCAGGAGTGCTCTTTGAAAAAGTGAAAAGTACTTTTGGAGGATAGCAGTTTGTGTTTGGTAATCAATTTGTAAAAAACATTTGCTGATATTAGAACAACAATTTGTGTTTGGCCAAGGTTTCAAAAATATTCTTATTATTTTTTAGGGAATCTACTTTTTTCAAATTATGAGAACAGCTTATGCCACATTATAAAAAAAAACAACTTATGCTACTACTTAAAAGCACTTACTTTTCCTAAAAAACTTTCTCAAACACCTCAACTCTGTAAAATAAGCACTTCCTTGAAAATACACAAACTCGTGGCTCCCAAAACAGGCTATTAGTTGGTGCAACTCCAGTTGGCTCACATATTCGCATGAGCCTGCTTCTCTACCCTTCTCCCACTTATATACCAAGCTCCTTCCGGAAGAAGAGAACAAATGTTCAATGTGTTACTTTGGTTTGTGCCACTAACTTAGTGGCATATGTTATTGTTGCCCCTCTCCATTTATTACCTGTCTCTTTGTGTAAGAAGGAAAAAATCCACTTACTGATATACTTTACTCTGTATCATCAAAAAAGATATACTTTACTCTGATGAGCAATGTATATTGTTGTGTTTTCCCTTTCTTTCAGAAGAATAAACTTGTTGTGCTTTTCTCTGTACCCTTATTATCTTGATATCCTCCCCTTCCTGACATATCTGCTATTTGATTTAAAAAAATATCTTGCCTGTTTAATCTGTGCATATAATAAGTCTACTCTAAGTAGATGTTTGCTGCCGTGGCCATAGTGATACCATGTAGTGGGGCTACATGACCACCTAGATGTCACTTATTGTGCCTATTTGGTCTCCATCCATCCTCTGTGAACCAGTTGTTGGTGGGAGGTGGCATGTTGGAATTAGCCGAAGTGGCCGCAAGTTGGCATGGACACCACGGTTATCAACAAAAATAATTACAGGGGATAAAAAGGACTCGGAAATTGGATTTCATACTGTTTATTCTGTATACAACTACTATTGACTCAACAAAGGGATAGTTGAAAATGGAAGGGACTGACAGCCAACAGAGAGTTTTGGGTAGATGTTTTAGCAGTCTCATGCAGAAATATGATGGATGATAAATTCTATTGAAGGCTTTTTGGAATCTTCAAGCACTTAATGGTTACATTTTCTATGGTTATTGACACGGGGGTCCATTTTTACTGTGGGCAGTCTACAAAAAATAAATAAGCTATATAGTAGATGATTTGCTTAACTCAGACATGGTCTATGTGGATTCAAATAGCGAACCCCAACTTGGTCGGGATGAGACATATAGTTGTTGTATCTGGTGTTGCAAATCATATTTTTGTTGTCTGCTAGTTATTTTCATCTGGTGTAAAGGAGCTCCTTAAGCAATAATATTCTATGTTTAGAGAATTACCCTCTTTCTCTGACACGGCTTTTTATGGGGAGCAGAATCTCAACACTTTTGAAGAGTGCAGATTTCTTTAGGGAAGCAACCCTGTTTCTCTTCCTTCTTTTGTGGGGAATACACATGCCATCTATACTTAATGTATATCAAAATTCACACCATCTCCCTTGATATATACTGATTTTGCAATGTTGTTACCTTGGTTCTTAAACTTCGACACAGATCAAATTTTTTAACCTATTGTAATTGTAACGTTCTATAAGCATGGGGTCCTTCCTTTGTTTAATGTAGTGTCTAAATATGTAGTTTCAGCAGTTTTCTGTAAGTTTGTTTGAATCTTCATTAGTAATACACGTAGCTTTGCTGGAACATGCTCTTATTTTCTAAGTTCCTCTGATATCTTGATTTGGTCAAGAGTTGAACACGGCACCTGATTTGTTTTTGTTCCCTTTCTTGTCAGACTTTGGAAGGAGTAAGTGATATCCGTGATGAGAGTGATCGATCAGGAATGCGTGTAGTCATTGAGGTAGTGAGAACACTAACATTCCTCTTTCTCCAATTTGTCCATGTCATCATATTCCATGGCTCATTTGTGATGATTAAATATTTTTTTCTAAATGTATTAATGTTTAGCACTGATTGATCGTTGGCTTTTAATTGTTTTCCAGCTTAAAAGAGGATCTGATCCAGCCATCGTGTTGAATAATCTTTACCGTCTTACTGCTCTGCAATCCAGTTTTAGTTGCAACATGGTCGGGTAAGTGACTATCACACCCTTTAAGAGGTTATATGCTTTGTTTGCAAAAGAAGGAAACTCCAGCATCTGGATCACTCTGTTATGATAAGATTGCCCCCTGTAACCAATTGCATGATAGAGGTGTTTTCCCCTATACACTGCCCCGAAGTCCTATGATATCGATATCAGAGGCGTTGAAAGTTATTCTTCAAGAAGTATAATAATAGCTTTCAGCCTCTTGAATTTCTGTTTTTGCTGCTCTTTTTTTTTTTTGGTAAATGATAAGGGTCAATTTTGCTGATGTCTTCAGTACTAAGATGGTGCTGAAGAAGTAAACTCTAAAAAGCAAGAAAGCAAAAATGTTCCTGTCTCTCTCTGCATGGAACCCACAATATATATTAAGGTTTCCATATCAATTACAAGTTCCATATTACACTGACAAGCAAACTGAACAGTCAGCTTTCTTTATTTTAATTAATCTCTTCTGACATTCCAAGCTAAAATATTAAGTTTCATATGATAGCTCTAGAGTATTATGCTCTCTCTGCTTGAAATTTCTTCTCCATGCGTGACTCTTGGGATAGTTAATTGAACACGAGGCATTTTTGAGTTCTCTTGTTCTCCAAGGTTTTGATGTACTGTCCGACTGCGCTGTACTGCCAGATGCATTTTCAGTTTCCAGCTTTTATGACTTCTATCAATAGTATTAATGACGTTTGGACATATTCTTATTCGAGCAGAAGTCAATTTATCTTCTTTTCTCTGAACATATTTGCATTAATGAAAATGTTTGTCCATGAAAAAGTACTTACATTTATTAGTCCTCTATAGGCAATAGTAGGCTGAAGATGCCCCTCTTAATCATTAAGCTGATACTTATAGCATACTAATGGCAAATGAAATGAAGTTGGTTGCAACTGAGTTCTCAAAATTTGACATTATCAACTAGTATATGTCTATTGCTGAGGTCTCAATTTTATAGATTTCCAATGCAATGGGTCTTAAATGCATTTTCACATGCTGTTTTTTCAGCTTATGAGGTTTAAAATGTCCTTAATTATTTTAGTTCTCTCCATATGTTGCTTGACCGTATTGAATTCTACGTTGCTCACTGCCATCCATACTTGTTTCATACCACTACCTAACTACTTATCACTCAACATTTCTTCAGTATTCTCAATGGTCAACCAAAGCTGATGGGGTTAAAGGAATTGCTCCAGGTGACAAATGTTTCCTATAATATGATGAATGGTTTGTATGTATATAATTTCACTTTTCATTAAAGACTGTTTAAGCAATGATTGTGTAAGTTTTGTCTTTTCTGTAATCATCTCTATTTTTCTCCATTTGTTTCCTTCTTTCCATCCAAAATTGATGTCTTCCGATATCTTAATGTTATTTGTTTGATGTCCCTTGATAATTACAATCAAGGTGATCTCATCAATGCATTAATTAATATACCTTTTTGTATCTGGCAGGCATTTTTGGATTTTAGATGCTCTGTTGTTGAAAGGCGGGCTAAGTATAAACTTTCACAAGCACAAGAAAGAAACCATATTGTTGAGGTATGATAGTTCCCCCCCCCCCCCTNCCTTTGATCAGAAGTCTTAACAACAACAACATACCCAGTGTAACCTCATAGGTGGTGTCTGGGGAGTGTAGTCTGTGTAGAGTATACACAGACCTTACCCCTACCTCGTGGAGGTAGAAAGGCTATTTCTGATAGACTGTCGGCTCAAATAAAGCATATCAGAGCAATTTGAAAAAGAAAAACCAGAAGTGAAGAAGAATGGCAAATAATAGGGAAATATTACTAGTAACAAAAACAAATAATGCGACAACCAAAGCACTTCATCAGAAGCCGTACAATGTTAGAATTAAAACACTAGAAGCGTAAACTTCTTAAGCTATATATCGTCTCACATTAGACAAATATCATATGAGTATTGTGTTTGACACCTAGGAATAGGAGGGTCTTGTACTCTCCATTTTATCTTTATGGTAGTTTGCTTTTCTTATTTCTCTACATGGTGTCTGAGCCTGTACTATCTTTAAAGAGGCCTAAACAGGTTCTGCCTACGAGAAGGCACGGCTTACGCCAGTTACCAGGAAAAAGTTCTTTTCCATTCTGTAATTTCCTTCTCGGGATCGTTCCTTCTTCCAGTAACCGTTTGATGGCAAGCGCCTATTTCTGATCACTGTTCTGGAAGTGCCATACTTTTTTTCCTGCGACAGTTTTGGCAAAAATACCTCTTGCTGATCGCTGGTCTTGCAGCAAATTTTCCTATGAATTTTTTGCAATTGAAACTTTTGGTTGAGTTTCTCTGTCCCAAGGACATTTAGGTGATTTTCGGACAGTGTTTCAAGCAACCATTCCTGTAACTATTTACTTGTCTTTTTCAAGTATTTTTATCAAATAAACTCTAGTTGGATTACAGACTTTTGGAGAGCGTGTTAATAAGTCTTTAGAATGCTAGTGTCAGAACATTTGAAAGCTTAAGGTTTTTAGGTTAGATAGTCATAATTTGGACAAAATTTATATGAGTAGTTTCAGTTTACTTCTCTCAAAAATCAGTATGTGTTTGGCACGTGTAAATAGGTATATCTTGTTTCTATCAAGTCATTTATACGTCTGATGATTTATTGTACCTCCATAATACTTAATAACAATTTGGATCTCTTTTCTCTTGAGAAGTTTTGGGCATACCTCAACTCCAAGTGAAATATGCTGAATTTATGAATAAAGTTGCTGATATACCCCCCCCCCCCCCCCCCATGTTGTGATTTAAGGGTATTATAATTGGACTTGATAACTTGGATGAGGTCATCAATACAATCAGAAAAGCATCAAGCCATGCGCTCGCAACTGCCAATTTGAGAAAAGGTAACAGTATTACAGATGTATATCTTCATGTTGCTAGATTTTTCACTATCGCCTGATCATAATTGTGTTGGAAATTGTATTAGCCTTCCTTTTATAATTTCCTAATAGCAGGAAATCACTGCCAAAATTTCTTATCAACCTGCACTTGCAGAATTTGAATTGACTGAAAAACAAGCTGAAGCTATATTAGATATAAGCCTGAGAAGGCTTACAGCACTCGAGGTTTGTCATGAGGCCGCATTTGGAAACTTGATGGGTGCTTTAGTTGTTATTGAACTCCATCCAACATTCTTTTTCTGTATCGGTAATGCAGAGAAATAAATTTGTCGACGAGGGGAAATCCTTGAGAACGCAAATTTCCAAGTTAGAGGAACTTTTGTCTAGTGAGAAGCAAATACTCCAGGTAGCCTCATGAGAACTGGGTTTTGTTCTTCTTATCAAGCTTAGATATGAATTAATGCTCTTCTACCATTTTGGTTTTTTGAAGAATCAAGATGCCAGATGTTTGTCTATTTATTGGTTGTTCTTGTACCATTATTTGTCAAGAAGTCAAATTTATGTTGCTTCCACTCAAACATAATTCTTTTAACAATCTAATAGAAATACCCAGCTTATGAAATACACTGTAGAAGCAACCTGTTACTACTGTTTAGCAAGTTAATTCATTTCGCATATTGCTCCTTTTCTTCATTTGTGTTTGTCAGCAATTTAGGGGTGGGGTGCTTCTGTTAGGTAGTATATTAATATTTTGATTGTTCACCTCCTTTTTCAATACCATTCATATATTATGTAGTGATACTCAATTACCTTGTTAGTTGACATTTGTGTCCTTGCTTTTCAATTTTTGCAATATGAACAACTAGTTGATTGAAGAAGAAGCACTTGAAATAAAGGACAAGTATTTCACTCCAAGGCGTTCACAGTTAGAGGATACAGACAGCGGTGATCTTGAAGATATAGACGTGATTCCGAATGAAGAAATGCTACTGGTAATCAACCTGCACGCTGTCTAGGTTTGAAGGTTTTGTGTTACTTTTTTCCTTTCCAATTTGTTTTTATTTCTGTTTCTCCTTGATTTCAGGCAATTAGTGAGAAGGGCTATGTTAAACGGATGAAACCTGACACATTTAATCTACAAAATCGAGGGACTATCGGCAAATCAGTTGGTAAATTAAGAGTAAATGATGCAATGTCTGATTTCCTTGTTTGCAGGGCCCATGACAAAGTTCTCTATTTTAGGTAAACTTGCTTTCACCTTTTTACCGACGTTTACTAGATTTTTTCAGCATATAAAATGGAGCAAATATATAATTGGTTTTCCGACATTTTTCTTTCCCAACTTATATTTATGGAAGAGGGAACTTGGTTTGAGTGGATTTGGTATCCTTACAATCCTGTTTCATTGTCTAATTAATTACGTCATTGTTAGCCCTCAATATATTTTATTCAGTTCTGTGTTAGTGGGCGACTTAGCCAATGATGGGCATGCGGATGTTCTTATTTCAATGTTTGTTTTGATTCTAATTGGCAGCGATAAAGGTACCGTGTACTCTTCTCCAGCTTACAAGATTCCTGAATGCAGCCGAACTGCAGCCGGCACTCCTTTAATTCAGGTCAATATTTACCATCTACAGAAAGCTTGACTTGTTGCCTTCATTCCTAATTTCTCATTCTTTCCCTTGATCAGATATTGTCCTTGTCTGATGGCGAGAGAATAACTTCAATTATTCCTGTGAGCGAATTTGCGGGAGATCAGTATCTTGTGATGCTTACTGTGAATGGATATATCAAAAAAGTATCATTGAACTATTTTGCCTCTATTAGGTCTACAGGAATAATTGCGATTCAATTGGTTAGTCAGCTCTTTTCTTTCCTTTGAATTAGGATTCTTGGACCCAAAGCAAGCTCAGACATGATACTTTGATCTGACAGGTCCCAGGTGATGAATTAAAATGGGTGAAATGTTGCTCAAATAATGATTTTGTTGCAATGGCTTCACTAAATGGAATGGTGATTTTGACGCCTTGTGCAAATGTAAACTCTCTTGTTCTTTTATTTCATGGGTACCTTGTTTTCAGTCTTTGTTATTGTTTGTTGTGCTGCTGTGCCAAAATACAAAATAAATTGGTGCTTCGGTTCATGCAGAAACAAGTTTGTTAGTGGCATAAGATTCTATTACAGGATCTGAATCAAGTAATGTTTGTACTTATTCTAATCAGACAACTGGGTATACTTAATCTGTGCGTGTGTGTGTGTGGAGAGAGAGAGAGAGAGAGAGAGAGAGAGCAAGGGTCGCCTACCTGTTGCACATGGCTGCAGTTTTTGTACTTAATCAGTTGAGGTACATACATAATTTGAAGTGAGATTATTTAAAGAATGTAGAAAGTTTGCTTTCTCATGGTAGATGGAACATCACTGTCTGAAATAGATTTACTTTTGCATCTCTTCGGTGAATTTTTTTTTGTTGGTAAATGGTAACCCATGCGATTCTTATTGTGAGTTTAGGGAATTGAGATAGTGGAAGTCACTTGTGCTGGATGATGAATAGAGAGCTGTCTTGGAAAGATATGTAAAGGGTTCCAATGCTTTGGTTAGGGGTATTGACGGTTTGGTTCAGTTTTTCCCTAGAAAGAAACAAAACCAATAAAGTGGGTTTTTGTTGCTTTGGTTGTTGTTAGTTTATTCGGTTTTTGTTGGGCCTTCTATAAAATAGATGACAATATTGTTACATTTGTCAAAAAATACATGAGAATATACTTCCAAGCTCATATTAGGTTGACTGTATATTTTGTTTTGGGTGAAGTAATTAATGATATTAGAAAGCATCAAGAAGATGCAAATTTACAAAAGCACAGGTGCAAGAAAACTGCTCCAAACAGAAATATATGGAGCTAGCTTGGCAAAAAACCTGTGAAATAGTCAAAAGGGAACTCTACTACTCTACTGTACTAGAGATAGGGGACTAACAAAATACAAAAAGTTATCCACACTGTTTACACTGTCAAGTCTCCTCAATAACCAGCTGGCATAAGCATCCTAGACATTTAGGTGGACTATATTCCAACAATAGTACCAAATCAAATACTCTTTGAGAAAAAAAGGAAATATATTATTAAGTTACATATGCACCTTCCTCCAAAATATCTTATGCATTGTCAAGAATTTAGCCATTTTCAAGGAACTAAAAAAATTCTTATAATGAACTTCTTGTCTAATAAAAATTAAAGATCTAGTTGTGATATACCAAGATATGTTGATGTTAATTGAATTAAACAATGATGAATAACTAAATACCCAGATAAATTATTTTGAACATGAAAGTAAAAATTTCTAATCAAAAAAGTGAAGGCAAAAAAATCGAATTACTATAGAGGCAATCACCTAGATTACGAACCAAGAGTGCAAAGGATTAACGAACATTAATGTGGATTATTTAGAAAGAGAAATATGAGAGCTTTAGAAGTAGAGTCGAGTTTCTCCTGGCTTAGTACTCTCTGTTCTCTTATATTCTTTTGGTGCACATATGAAGTTCCTGGTTGTATAGATGATTCATTATCTTTTGGTGCACATAGATTCGTTATCTTTTGGTATATGGTATACCCATTGTATTCAACCAGTTATGGCCATGTTTATGCACGAAACTACTTTTACTTGATAAAAAAGAAGGGCATTTTATAGTTTGCAGCTGTCTTCAGAGATCTGGTTCCCCTTTTCCTTTTTTGTTTTTCTCGCTTTTGGATTTTGATAAACATATGTTTTACTACGTAGGTAAGTACTTACATGTGCACTCTTTATAACTTCAATTTTATTGGGGATTTATTTCCATAATAAAATAGGTAGGGTGTTGGTATCACTTTTTTTTCTACATCTACATGTTACTGGGGTTATTCTTGATTCTTCTGATGATTTGTTTTCCTTCATGTACTGTTAATTTCTGCACAGATAAGAGCACTTAGTAGAAATACTAGAGGCTCTGTTGCCATGAGACTAAAAGATGGGGATAAAGTGGCTAGCATGGACATTATACCAGATGCTTTGCAGAAGGAACTGGACATGACCTTGGCAGTTCATCAAAGAAAGTAATCTTTCATCTATCACTCTGTATATCCTAGTTGTCTTGATTGTTGTTTAAGGGTAGCTTGATATCCGGTTAAGCCTGAAGTAATATGGAAACCAGATCTGGTGAGTTGTTATGGTTTCATTTTGCTGAAATTGATGTTAGTGTGAATTAAGCTGGTAAAGAGAGTTTGATTTTGTGGTACATCATCTAGCATTCTTTAAAATCTTTTTTGAAAATTGGTAACTTGTATTTCTCAACATTAAGGGCTATGCTGGCCACCTCCAAAAAACTATCAACAAAGAGCCTAGGAAACTCAAACTAATTACAAGGATCTTAGCAAATCTACTGAATAACATCATCTTTTTTTCCTTCTTTACAATAAAAATGGAACTTTGCAATACAGTTCTCCTTAATCTTCTGCATGGAGTCAAATCTGTCCTCAAAGTACCTTCCATTCTTTTCCTTCCAAATTGTCCACCAGATGCAGGAAGGACTTACTCTCAACCATCTCTTCTGTGATTTGCTACCTCCTCTTCTAATCCAAGTGCTGAGTAGGTTTGATATATGTTCAGGCATGGTCCATTTCACTCCTGTGAGGTTAAAGAAAAGGGACCAGCGTTGAACAATCACCTCGCAGTGCAGAAAAAGGTGATTGTTTGTCTCTGCTTACCTTAGGGTTATCTGAAGCTTCCTCTTCTGTAAAGCTTCATGTGTTATCACTGACGGGTACTCTTCTATGCTTTTCACATCTCTGGTAGTCTCTAGGTTGATTTTGTCCCCTAGGCTGCTTCTTCTAACACCATCGGCTCTCCAAAAATGCTCTCCAAAAATGATTATTATTACCAGCATGTCTTGCCTATTTGTTGCCCAAAAAAAAACCAGATTTCTTGCATCAATTGTTTTGAAAGCCTGACTTATTTTTCTGTTGCTCTTTGATTTGTTTGTAATGCTCTCTTTATCTTCAATATGCTGCGTACCAGTAAAAGGAGCATGAATGGCCCGTGGCTGCTGTTCGTGTCAGAAAGCGGTTATGGGAAGCGAGTTCCAGTTAGCAGATTCCGCACATCACCTTTGAATAGAGTCGGTTTAATTGGTTACAAGGTACACCATAATGCTTATAAGCGAAAGTATAATCAAAGATAAAAATCCTTATCACTGCCTTTCCTCTCTTCATATGAAAAAGGAGGAAGGTTAACTTTTATTATCTTTGTTCAGCTTAGTCAACTAATATGTTTGATGCATTTATTCAGTTTTCATCTGAAGATCGCCTGGCAGCAGTATTTGTAGTTGGATTCTCCTTTGGAGGTACCGTAATCCTTTGTATTCTTCTGCGTAGTTTGAATGCTTTGAATACTAGCAGACTTCAAATATTGTGGTAATAATAAATAATTGAAATGCTTTAAGCAGAAGATGGTGAGAGTGATGAGCAAGTTGTTCTTGTGAGCCAGAGTGGAACGGTGAATCGCATAAAAGTTCGGGACATCTCCATCCAGTCCCGGTATGCGAGGTATGTCGGTGTCTTGTAGCATTTGTCTTCTTTAATGTGTGGTGCTATAGTTTGCTTTTCAAGTATACAATTTCTGCAGTAGTACATTCTTTGATTGCTGATTACCTTTTTATTAGAGTGCCTATAGGCTTAAGATCTATTTGTCGTTGTTCCCAGGAGTCTTATTGTCCTTGGTTCTTTCATAGGGATGTAGTTTGACTATATTTTAATACCATCTTGAGTTCTGCGAAAGCTCAAAGTCATTTTAGGCTAGAAGCTTGGGTCAATTGGCTTGCTCGAAAACTTATATTTAAAGATTTGACATCAGCCAACAAAAGACCCCGAAAAGTTGATGAGTGAAAAAGGAAAGGGGGTTTGTGCATAGGAGAGTGATAATGATGGAAACTGAGGGGTCGTTTGGTAGAGTGTATAAAAATAATGCTAAATAGAATGTATTAGTAAAGCTTGCATTAGTAATGCTTATATTAGTAATACATAAAATATTTTTATGCATTGTTTGATTTGATGTATTAAGAAAAGTATATATTGTATAAAAATATTTATTTACAAAAACATCCTCCACAATTATGGCGGAAAAGATGTAAAATTGCTTTTGAGGGGTAATTGGGTCTTTAACAATGCTAATGCATGTATTAAATCCTTTGCATTACTAATACGTAAAATCCATGGTGTCACCTCTTTTTATGTATTGGTAACTGTTTCTATTTCTTTAAATCAATACATGGGTTGTACTGAAAACCATATTTACATACTGAACTCTAAAGGCATTGTCCTATCCCTATAATGAGTCTAAAACATCAATGATAGAGACGGTGTCATTAGAGTAGATCTGATTACACCAAAGTTAGAATACAATTCAGTTTTATTGCTGCATATTACTCTCCCTATTCTTAAAAACTCTTTAAGGTTTCTCTCTTTCCAGATAGTCCACCAAATAGTAGCAGGAATGATTCTCCTGTTGATTCTGTTCTTAGCTTGTAATCCTGCTACTTCCTGACTGTATAAGGCCCCCTGCCATTCTATCCATGAGATGTTTTGAGCCTTAGGAATAGACTCCACAATTGGCAGTGACCTTGCACTGGATGAAAAGTGATGGACTGTTTCTGCAGTTTCCCCACAAAAAAAGCATCTAGAGTACAGTGTAATCCCCATCTTCATCAAATTATTCTCCTGTGTCAACACAGCTTCCTTAGCCAGTAACCACACAAAATAGGCCACTTTGTGTGGGATCTTGGCCTTCCAAATGTGTTTCCAGTGTCATTTGGGTGCCTGCATAGTTGGGTGGGTGGTTCAACTTCCTATATGCTGCACTTACTTTAGAAGTCCCTCTATTTTTCCCCAACCACTGCAATCCGTCCTGCCCCGTCTCCAAGCCACTAAATTGTTCAATGACGCTGAAGAATTCTATAACTCTTGGCATTTCCCAATCATTGAGGTGCCTTCTAAATATAATATTCCATCCATGAGGAGTCCACAGTTCAGCTATTGTACTTTGTTGAAGAACCAGAGTGTGTATATGTGGGAAATGTGGCAATCCTCCTTCCAGAATCTAGTTTTAGCGCCATCTACCATTTTAATCTTGGTGTTTGGTTTGACTTCATACCATAGTGATCGGATGGATTTCCATAAACTAACATCATAGGGAGTGGTAACTTCCTTTGGCATCCAATTGTCACTCTCTTCATATTTTGCTATTATGACTGAGCCCCATAAATTCTGATTATCATTTGAATACCTCCAAAGCCACTTCGTTCTCAAAGTGTTGCTTTGATTCTTTAGGTCTTGATCCCTAAACGTTAGTTATACATAGCATAAATAATGTACCAAACAAGGTACTAATACACAAAAATAATGCAAACACACATTCTACCAAACGACCCCTAAGAGTTGAGATGTAAATGAGGGGTTTGCCTTCTGGGACGAGCTCTAGTTTAATTACTCACCATAGCTATAGTTTGCTATAATTATCACTCACGACTAACATTATACATTAATTACGTGGGCTGACTTCGAGTTTGTATAATTAGTCATGTTTGTATATGTATAATTCGTCAGGATATACAAATAAATATGTATAATATACAATTTTTAACCTATATACATATACAATTCACCTCTCTCCCACTCTCTACCCACTCTCTACCCTCTCTCGCTTGCCTCTCTCCTCCCTCTGCCAATCTCGCTTGCCATTTATACAAATGTATATGAATAATATACAGTTATAAACATATACAATTCACCTCTCTCCCACTCTCTGTCCTCTCTCCCCCTCTCTCGATCTCTCTCGCCTCTCTCCTCTCTCTCTCAGTCTCGCTCGCCTCTCTCCTCTCTCTCTCAGTCTCGCTCGCCTCTCTCCTCCCTCTCCAAATCTCTCTTGCTATATATACAAATACATATGTATAATATACAATTATCTAACCAATATACATATACAATCACCTTTCTCCCACTCTTTTCCCCCTCTCTCTCGCCTCTCTCCTCTCTCTCCCATTCTCGCTCGCCTCTCTCCTCCATATAACATGTAGTTACAAATTGTAATTGTCAAACTATAGCTATGGAGAGTAATTAATTATTTTTAAGTGGCTATGTGAAAGTTCCCCAAAAAAGAACGAGACTGATTGTCATGGTATCCAAATAACCGGAGATGTATAATATTACATCATCTAAATTTCATGAGTCACAAGCAACTAGACATTAACTCTGGTACTGGTTTTCTGCTTTTCCCTTGTATCTACTGAAGAGAAACAAGATGCAGCCTAGAGGGACTACAGAAGAACTCTATGTTCTCTATTTCACAAATGGAAATCATTTAGATTTACTTAAATAGCTTAGTTGCACATAATTTCAATTGTGATAAATTATGTTGACAACTTCATGAGAAAATGACTGCATTATGGAGAAACAACACGGTACACTGAAGTGCTTTTGGCTTCTGATCAATATCTCAGATGTTACTTAGTCTCTAATATATTCTCTCTTTACCATTCTCCAGAGGAGTAATTCTGATGCGTCTTGAGCATGCTGGGAAAATTCAGTCAGCCTCATTGATCTCAGCAGCAGATGCCGATTCAGATTCAGATCCTGAAGTTGAAGATGGATCAGCAGTAGAAGCATAATGTCCCTACATTTGACCTGTATAACGTGCAGGTTATTTGCAGCGTGAGTAGCTGTAGGATGATGGGTACCATTTTGTACAGCTGATGATGTAATCTTGTAGATGCACTTCTGTACTTCTCTAAATATCCCTCTTTGATGGTTGCTGGGGAGATCTATCATTTTTTACCCGATAGGGAGGATCTAATCTGTGTCAGTGGTTCTACTCTACTAGTTCTTCTTCCTGCTTTACCCCCATTCAAAGATATAAGGTAGGTAGTTTAGATCATCACGAAATGGTTACTGAAATTATTGTAAGAGTGAAATTTTGTTGATATACAGAAGATAATTATATGTCTAGTGTTGTATGTTTCTAGTTATCAACAGATGAACTTTGAGATTGTCCCTTAAAATATAGTAAGGCCCTTTGAGAAGTTTTGCATACGGCAGACCATGATTTTCCATGTTCTGTTGTAAGTTTTGGATAGTTTTTCCCCATAATGTGATCGTTAAAAAACTATATATTCCTTTTGTAACAATTTTGTTATTTAAGATATTGAATATTTTTAGTAGGATATTTGTGGTGATTATCGACATGTTTGNCGTGTCAATGGTTCTACTCTACTAGTTCTTCTTCCTGCTTTACCCCCATTCGAAGATATAAGGTAGGTAGTTTAGATCATCACGAAATGGTTACTGAAAACAGAAGATAATTGTATGTCTAGTGTTGTATGTTTCTAGTTATCAACAGATGAACTTTGAGATTGTCCCTTAAAATATAGTAAGGCCCTTTGAGAAGTTTTGGGATACGGCAGACAATGATTTTCCATTTTCTGTTGTAAGTTTTGGATGGTTTTTCCCCATAATGTGATCGTTAAAAAACTATATATTCCTTTTGTAACGATTTTGTTATTTAAGATATTGAATATTTTTAGTAGGATATTTGTGGTGATTATCGACATGTTTGGATGTAAATAATACCCTTCTTTATTTTGGAAAGGAACGAGTAGTTACCAGCAAAAAAACCCAACACATTGTCATCCTCAAATTAACAGATCATCTCCATGCATTTTGTCATCCTTGACTATCTCAAATGTTATTAGAAGATACCATATAATTCAAATCCACGAGTAGATACTGTATCATACACTAGACTCTAAGAGAGGAAACTTAGGGAAGCAATTAAACAGATCTAGTTGGTTACAATGAACTCTTTGTGCATTCAATTACCAAATGTACAAGTAACAAATTTTTGTGCCTTGCATGGAAAACTGTAACATAAGGGAATGTTCCTGTGCTTACAAAACCATAATTTAGATCAAATCAACTCCTCATTTCTTTGTTAAGGAACTAGAATCAGGTACCACCATAGATTGTGTTGCCTTGTAATGCCTGCATAACGCAGACTTCTCTGTCCCTTATCAAGCTGAATTATGTAATTTCAACACGATTCCTGTGATCCAAGTACCCAAACATGCAAAACCTAGGCAAGCCTAACCTTCTGATATCCCCTTCTGGCTCTCTTCAAGACAGGGTGGGAGGGGCACTTATCTTTTCCCCTATTCATCCTATCTCCGCTCTCCCATTCAAGCTTTGACATAAATAAATTTCTATAAGGCACCTAAAGGAACAAATTGGCCCTGAAAGAGCGTGTGATGCATGAAGCTATTTAACATGCTTCCTCTATTTCACCTGGGAAATTATCAAAAGGAAAAAGTGAGGAGTTGAAACATCATTTTATATTGCTGTTCTCATTACTGGTTAGAAAACCAAAAGTTGAAGTTACAAGTAGAAAACCTGGCATCAGAGATAACTTTGACCCATGTCTGATAGATTCCATAATCTTTCACTCTGCAACAGATCAATCTAGGATTATCACAACTCTCTCAACTATTTTACAGATTAGGAGAGCATATAGAAGAAAAGATTTGACAGTATCAACAATAAGCAACAGATAACCATGTCGAGGACCTTCTAATAACAATAGTAAAAACAAAAGCAGACATTGGAAACCTTAAGGTCCCTCTGGCAGCAGAAGCACAATTATATGAACTTTAGATTTTCGTAATTTCATGCCATAAGGTAGTGTTTCAGAACTACCCAAATCCAGCTTCGCTGGGAACAACTCTAGTCCCATTTTCAAATCCTAGTTTAAGAACATCAGATCTCATATTTTTTGAAGGCTCAAGTTTGTCCTGAAAATGTTAAATCTCACTTGAAGCAGACCAAATCCAAATCATAATAGCTACTGATAAAAAAGGCCCCACAGTCTTTTGCCACTTCTGTCCTCCTTTAGTCATTTATTTCCCTTTTTTCATTCTATATTTTATCTTTTCCTTCCCCTCAGAACCATAGTTTGCTAAAATCACACATGTCGGGGTTCTACACCTTTCTTTGAGAAGGTTGTATCATGTATGTCTTACATAGCAGCATTAAGTAATTACAGGTGAGCAAAAAGCAAAGGGAAGTTCCCTTCCAATCTTGTAGGGATTCCCAGATGCTAAGAGTACCGCTTCTGCATCATTTACTGTTTCTGATGGCCTCAAGTTTAAGTTGGATTTTGTGATGGCCTCAAGTTTAAGTTGGACAGCATCATGGCAACTCCAGCCTTCCCATGTAAAACAATTTCAGAACACACTTAAGACTACTATCAATCATCACGAGCTTTTCTTCATGCTACACTAGTTATTATACCAATCAGACCTTATTGGACATTGTTGAATCATTTGACAATGTTATCAAAAGCTTAGTCTGTTAGAGGGATTCTCATAGTGGTCCCAAAAGTTTTTTTATGCCCAGAAAATGAACAAAAAGCATCTAGTTAAACTAAATCTTGATCAATGAGCAGTCCCATTCATATATAAAGTAACTAAGGGTAGTTCAAAACAAAGCCCTAACTACATCGCCGACATTATATGTATAGACTGGAAGAGATTGCATCCGCAAGTCACTTACAAGAATATATCATCAGCATCAACTTCTTGCAACAAATTGACGAAAAAGCGGAATCCATCTGGACTAACATCTCTGCACAGAAGTCCTGCGAAATTTGATCACAACTTAAGCATCACTTTCTATGTGTTATAATTAGAATCCGCAGACCATACCTTTGCCCTCGGCTGCGAGAAGGTGCTCTTTAGCCATTGCTGGAGCAATTCCCAAAGTCATTGCAGCATCACTAGCAGTGACCCCTGCTCGTAAAGCATCAGGTGTAGTAACCATAGATCTAATTCTAGTAAATACCTGCAGTTAATAGCAGAATTGTGGGTATTAAAGTTATAGAAAGTATATTATACACCAGATCTATTTAACAGGAATGGAGAAGGGCAGATTTCAAACTTCAATTGACTAGTGAAAAGTCTTTTTTGCTTCAAACTTAGCTGCACTCATGGTTATGTTAAGGAAAGGTACTCTTGGAATTCATTGAGGACTCTAACAAGATATGAACAAGCCGTCATCATCTAGGATCTCAGTATGCCATAAGTGATCATATGTGATGTCAAGATTGCATCCTACTTTATGAATAAGATACTAATTTTTTAATTTTTTTTTTGAGAATGCAAACATAAGTAAATTACTAACTCTTAAGATTCCTGTTTACGAAGTGATTCCAAAGTGGTGGCTCCTTTAGCCAAGAGAATTAGACGTAACTTGCTTCTCCTGGTTGCACAATTATTTCCTTAGCCTATCCACGTGATATCTATCTCTCTACTAGAATCAATGTAGAATGGTGTAAGACCTTCACATGCACCTTTAGATGACTTGGACATTAACATCCTCATTTTGGGGGGTTCACGCATGTACTTGGATGCGGAGTCGTGAGACCAGCTTTTTGAAGGTTTGACTATGATATCACAAAGAAAGAAGAGAAATTTCTGGGATAAGTTCCCAAAACGGCCAGCATAGTGGCCTGATGAAACGGTACTGTAAGAATGATTACTGAGGAAAGGTTGGTGCCGCAGAACAGTCAGGAAAGGAGGCATCATCAAGCGGAGCAGATACTGAAAAATCCAAGTGTTGCTGCGGGAATGGTCACCAAAAAAGACAAGAGTTAACTTGTGAAGAAAAGGAAAAATTTTGGCCTGGAAGACAGCCTTTAGGAGGCTGCGTATCGGTAGGAAGAAGCAACTTATATCTCTTTTAAGATTGTTGTCTCTGATGCCATGTGAAAGAACCTAAATCTAAGTATCAAACCTATGACCTTAAAACAATGCATAGAGTGGCCCAAGACCTATAAATACCTCAGAAAATCCCATTATACCCTTTTGTTTGGTATTATATAACTCAACACCGACTCAGTCTTATACAGTAACTAGACTTGTTTACCTATTCAATCATGGTTTGCTTCAGCTATAACTTATATAGGAATTCTACTTTGCCTATGATTAAATATTGAATGAGTTGTATCTCAGCTACCATCAGACATCTGCTACTTCAGAGAAAAATTGAATGTATATAATCACAATAACTTGGTTTGACTTAACCTATTCAGTTATGATCTTTATAGGAATTCTAATTTGCCTATGGATTAAATATCTAATAAGTTGCATGTTGTCTACAACCAGGCATCTGCTACTCGAGAGAACAATTGATGACAGATATGATAACAAGAACTTGAGTTGTCAAAAATAAGAAGAAGAAGAACTGTTTGACCCCAATATAAAGAAGGAGAACAATATCAAGGCTAAGAATTACTTAGAAGACTACAACCCTTACAATAAGTTGAAGAAACGCAATATAGGATGTAATCAGAGAGATCAGGGAAGACCCAAAAAAGCAAAAACCATATTGACAGAAAGGAGATGCTCAAACAGCGAAGCCAATATAAATGTTTCACCTCAAAATCACTGTGGCTTTTGCTTTGGATGACCATGACACCACTATCAAACGTCCGAAGCATAACTGGTCTGTAAAAGTGAAGTGTTATTTCCAAAAACTTATTTTGTGGAAGTAGTTGAAAGAACACCAAGTTACGCAAAATCTATAGTTGAGAACTAGTTCAAGGATGAACATAGATGCAAATATGTATATGTGTGTGTATATGTATAGGGAAAAAGGGAGGCATACACGTCAAACTTCTCCCAGAGAGAACACGCACGCAGCAAATCGTCAGGTGAGATCAATTCTGTAAAATCGCAATAAAGGAGTTATAACAGCCTGTAATGGCACTGACAAAATTGAAGAAGAAATTATTAAGAAACTAAAGTGACAGACTTTGAGTTGACGACTTAATAGTCAATAGAACAACACACCCAGTATATTCCCAGGTGGGGTCTGGGTAAGGTAGGTGTACGTAGATATTTCCCTTACCTCCTGAAGGTAGTGAGGATTTAATAGTCAATAAGAAAGAAAAAGGAAAAACTTTACAAGATGACCTGTTCCACGAGCCCGGTTGAAAAGGCAATAGATGTCAATAAGATTAATCATTCCTCCAGCTCTCTCCAGTGGAATTTTCGCAAAATCTGCCAACTAAGTAACAACAAATTGTTATTTTCGCATATTACTGAAAAGAAAATATTTGCAAGATCACAAGGCAAGTAAAAGTATTCTATTTCTTGGACAAGAATAACAAAGAACTTGAAGAAACTGATAAGTCAGCTTTCTTTTACCCATGCCTCACCACTGTCCCCACAAAAAGTTGGACTACAGTATCAAAAAGGTTGAAAGAACAAAAAAGTGACAAGGAACCTGACTGGAAACCTTTTGTACAAGAGTTCCACTAGCACAAGAGTAACTCTCCAACAGTTTTAGCCCTAAGGCATTGCACAAGTATATATTTAATAAAGCACTAAAACAAATAATTTATTTCTCAAATTATTCTTCTATGGTTCATTTCTGATAAAGCATGCTTGGAATCTCAAGGATCGCTCAGGTTTGACAATACTGTTGACAGCATTTGGTTTCTGGCATTTATCTTATGCTTGTGTGTAGATTAATACAAGGAAACTAGTGATGTTTTACTAAATAAGGTAAAACTTACATGGTAATCAAAGTATTACTTAAATGGGATGGAATGCGGAATAAGAAGGCGTGTATTAACAACCGTGGTTAGGAGTTCTAAAGACAAATATACCTTTAAACTATGCAACCCTACATAACAATTCATGTATTATTGTCGCCACATAACAGTGGTTGCATTATTATTCACCACATAACAATCCTTCCATTATTATTGAATACATAGACAAATCCTGCATTACTAGATCATGGACCAAATGAATTTGAAGTTTTAGCTTTCATATCTAAGGGACTTGGCCAAACATGTCGAACAGAAAATATCAATCTATCAACAATAGGAAACTAATAAAGTAAATTTTTTATCCCAACGATATCAAGCCTTAAATAAAAAATTGATAAGGTAGATATAAAACATTGAACATAATTGCTATATTAGCTCAGGAACCAGTCACAAAGTTAGTAAAGAGCATTACTTAACAACGCATGTCACATCATCTTTAGAATATGGACATGCATAAACTCCATAAGTTTATCTATCAGGCCACCTTTGGAAATTTCACTCCTTGTCATCAAATTCTTGCGCCAGATTCCCAGTCAAGAGCAAGTCAAACTGATTTATGATATATCAGCCAATCCTAACTTTGACACTAAAGCTTTTTATAGTTCTCATGTACTATCAAACCAAACTTTCTTGGCCTTCTAAAAACTTATTTAATGAGACAGTAGCATAACAAGACAATAGTAAGCAAAGGAATATCAAATACATCAGAACAGATTTCTATAAATATATCATGAAAGAGAGAGGGGGGGCTTCTACAACCAAAGCTCTGAACTTGGAAGATGACTAGTTCAACACTCTACGTTATGTTTTATTTGTTACCTCTTTTGGTAGAAGATTTTGTATGTTCGAGTAGGAAACTTCTAAATGAAGTCATTATTTGTCCAGTTAAGGTTCTGTCGTGCATTGAAGACTATTCCATTTAAGACATTGACGCTACAAGGGAGGACGATATGCACCTAGATAAGAATAATTAGAGAGCATAATTGCAAAGTGGTAGGCCAAATGTGGAATCTCATGCTTAATTCATTCACCATTTATTTTGTGATACCTTCGTGAAGACAAACAGCTTTTTTTGATAAAATAAGATATATCAATAATAGGCACCCAGTAGATTCAAGTAATTACAATAACAAAAGAGATGTTATCTCCAGTAAAACATTTGACTAGGCTAATGCTAAGGATCTGATAAAATCCAAAAAGTTGACTGGGCAATTTACATTAGTAAGGAAATTCCAGCAATAGAGACTAACTAGGCATCTAGAGATATACAGTTTTTGTGCAGGTGTAGTTTGAAGAAGGAATTCAAAAGCCTGGAAAGTTGTCCATCAAATAGTCATGTGGGTAGTTAGGAAGGGAGAAATTTAAGGGGCTCTGAGGCAAGCAAAAACTCTTTATGCCAGATACTTAGGACTCATATTTTCTGTAAACCTTTTTGGGTCCTCAAGCACCACCCCCGTATGTACAGATGACTGGCTTGACTTTGTATGTAAGAGCTTGGACCTAAGAGTTCATGTATTAAGCCTTTTTGTGACTTATCAGAGAGGAGCAATACAAGACTATTTTTTTCTGAGAAGGTAACAGTCTTGTATTATATTCCAAAAAATCAAACCTGCCACAACTTGTAACAGGTTTACTAATTACAAATGAGTATCAGGAAGATCTTCAATCCTAAATAAACAAAATTACAAGGTACCTAAACCATTCATTACTGATTCTAGATCTTCCATATACTCCTATTTACACCAAAAATGAAATAAAACCAAGCAATTCACCTTCATCTTCTGGATGCTGTTACTTTTGTTCTGGAAGCATCTGAGGTTCCTCTCTTTCCACACAGACCACCAGATAAAGGTGGGGATGATCTTCCATCTTTCTTTGTGACCAGAAATGTCTCACTCGGGCCAAATTTACATTCTATATCAACACATTAGAAACTTTCTATATACTCTTGATGTGCTCTTTATATTATTAAGAGTCAAAATAAGTTCTCTTTGGTGGCTACTTGGTTAACATTCTCATGATCCACTTTGAAATTTGCAACAAATCTGTTGAGTAAGTTATGGTCTTACACGGCCTGAATGACAATTAAGATCGATACCTGTAATCTGTGGGAAGATCTGTTGCACTTAAAAGTTTTGTTGCTGTTATTTTAACTATTGCTTGGCTCTCAGATAAATCACTGGTTCACAGGTCCAGCAAAAAGAAAGATATCAAAGATTTAACAGCAAAAGGGAAATTATAGCCATGGGAGCGGAGATTTTTTTTATTAAATCATCAGGTAGCAACATGTTGTTATCGGAGTCAAAAGGCAAAGACAACATTTCATATGTGCTTGCGAACATTGGCATCTAACTTAGCTGCATTTATAATCAAGACTAGCTCATAAAAATGGATACACTTACTAACATAGCTACCAGGATAAAATACCTGCCGAGATAATTGTTGATGATACAACGCACCAGCAGATTCTTTAGTAACAGGAGACACAATACCAACACTTAATAGCAATTCTTGCATCTCTTCTTTGGTTCCATTTTCCTCATCATTTGTGCCAGTGGCCTGACTAGTTGAGCCAGAGAGAAGCTTTGCTCTCATTCTCTCTGCTAGAGTCACCATTTCTTTAGCTTTATTCTGTATATGAGAATTATATCAACCAATAGTAGAGACATATGCAGATAGGGAACTTAAGTTATCAACCAAACAGACCGATTTGCATATGTAAGAGTTACCAGAACTTCTAGAATTGTCACTTAGCCAAAACAAAATAAATATAGCATAATAAAATCGATAAGCCAACTGTTAAGTATTAAATGTAGTATTGTCAATTATACATGTAACCCTGATATCTGAGTGTAACTATAAGAACTTAGTCCATTCAATCATTAGACTGGTTCTCCCAAACTCTCTTCCTCCTCTATTTTGGCATCAGCATCAATTACTTAACATGAAGTACCTAATCTTTCTTTCTTTTTATTATGGATAAATTCCACCGTATATATTCCAACATCCAAATAAATCTTAGTCAGTACATTGTTATAATTGAAACCAAAATTTCCGCAGGCTAACTCTTGCATGCTTCATTTCATAAACTAAATTGCATATCTTCCAATATGCAAACGCAAGAAGTTCCTTTACTCATCAACAAAAAAAAAGATCTTTCGTATCACGACAGCAACAAGTACGAATAACTCCGTCCACCAAGACTATGACAGAAAAGAAAAAATCACCTGGTAATTTTTGTCAATGTTGGAATTTAAACCAATGACCTCATGGTTCTCAACCCATGTAACACCACTATGCACATTGATGCCAAACCTCACACATTTTAAAGCTAATATGAATGCTTATTGCACCTATTCTTTACATATTCACCAAATTTCCAAGTCTACATATAAAATAACTATACAGATAAAAGACTTAAACTTTACCATACCATAAGAGCGTTCAAATCCTGAAAAGCTTCCTGCAAGCTCTTATCAGTATTCTCCCATATTTCCTGCTCTTTCCTCAATATCCCAGCTACCCCAACAACTGGCATCCTCACCGCCAATCCTCCATCAACACCCGACCCATGACCTGACCCTAACCCAGAACCCGAAGCCTCCTGCCCAGATTTTTTCCCATCTTCCCAAGCCTTCTTTCTCCATGCTTCCCAAAACTTCTCCACGAAAGAGTCAATATCCGATTTCCCCCTAAGAATCAAAGTAATCACCACGACCCCTTTCGTGCCCTTTTCACCAAGTGATGCCTGAAATCGGAATCTTGGGCTAGCGAACATCGACTTGATGGACCTTTTGAGGGAGAATATGTGGGTGACGGCTGAAAGAGGGATGAAAATGGCAGTAGGGGAGGTGGTGGATTCTTGGACCCAGATAAGACGATGAGTTGTGAGAATAACGACGCCGGCTTTTAGGTTTGGGAAACTGGGGGTTTCTTCAGAAAAGAGGTCTACGGAGGAGAGAAGGCTGCACTCTACTTCACCTGGTTGAAGAACCGGTCGCCCACTCCCGGTGAGCTGTGCCGACGGTAGCCAATTCCCGGCCATACTGGCAAATTTTCGGGAAGTAATACTCTGAAGACGAACTGAATAAACTATAAATTGACTTCACAGATCAAATTTAGTAATTAGAAATATTTTTAGATAAACATTATTTTGTTTTGCTCTAATAAGTTGAAATTTGCAGTTTCTTTACAATAATCATAACTTAAAATTATAATGGCAATTATTGTGTAATAATGGATGATGATGCCATTCAATAACTAAATTAAGTAGAACAATATTTATTATCATATTTATCAACTAACGAATAATATATAAATTAATTATAATTAATGATAAATATAAATTAAGAATTAAATGTATAGTTATTATTCGATACTTCAAAATAATATAGTCGATAGCTATTATTGGACGGAGTAGAAATTTGCTTCATCCATGATAATTCCCTAAATTCAATTTATTAAATACTATATTCAAGTTAAAAGAGAGAAAATAAACAACTCTTAGATATTTTCTCTATTTCATATTAATCAAATTTGTGAAACAATATATACCGATTAAGAAAAATATTTAAAGATATAATTTAAATGTTACTTTTCACTATTGTCCTTAGTGAAATGATAGATACAACTTTGTAAGTAGGCACTTCCTTGAGCTGTTTTACACACTTTAAAAAAAATAAATCAAGACATAAATTGAACATAATTTTTTATTCTTATACTTATTAATTATTGTTAAATTTATTAAAGTTGGCACACTGAAAATCTAAATGAAAGATAAAATTAAAAAAATACTCTAAAAATAGTCTTGAAAAATAAACAATTAAATTAATTTAGAAAAATAAAAATGCCTAAAAAATTCAATTATATAGAATAAAGGGAGTAATATATCTTCTAGAGAGTATCAAACTTCATTCATGGACAAATTTGAGAAAAACATTAAAACTTCCGTATTAAACTTTAAGCAATTCAATTATTTTAAATAAAAATCTTTTTTTTTTTNTAACAAAGGAATGTATGAAATCAAAAGAATGCATGTAGAAGGAAACATTGTGCTAATTGAATTGGTTGGTGTCAATAAATATATTATTTTTGTAAAATAAAAAGTTAAGGGTAAAAATTGAATTTCTAAAACTTTCCAAATAATGAAATTTGGCCCAAATACTATTTTTTTCTAGTATTTGGGAATTTCGAAAATTTGCCAAAAAAATTTGCCAAATAATAAAAAAGTGTATGGACAAAAAAAATTTGCCAAGTTTTTTCCCAAGTTTTACTTGCAAAATTTATGGCCAAACGGGCCCTTAATGTTTGGTTTGAGCCCCTATGTCACAATGATGATAGCTTTACTTTTTTGGCTAACAAATCAAATTATTTAATTGTTTTATCGCGTTATTGAGTGTTTATGTTTATCAAAAGAAAATATATTAATTAGATAAGTCTTTTGTACTAAACAGATTTATTGATGTTCATAAGTTAATATTTTTTTTTGACTTACTTGAGTAGATTTTGAGACTAAAAAAATGAATATACTTTCTATTTCTATTTATCGAGTTTATATCTGTCTTATATTTTTATGGGAGAAATTCATTCTCGAAATACCATCTAAATTCAACAATATATATTGATGTACATATATCTCTGATATATAGTTTATCATCTATACAAAAATCTATTTCATACGATACATATATTATATTCACATGTGATAATTTTGTTAAATAAAATTTTTGTTAGACATTGTTAATTTTTAACTATTATTAAAAATAATAGGGTTTATCATGTATTTATGAAAATTTACCCAAAATATATTTATTGAAACCTTCGTTTACTCTAAAACCCTAGAAAACTGGAACTTTGAACTGTCCTTAAACCCTTGTCTCCCTCACTGTGCTACATGAACTCTTGCTCTTCGAAGAACCATGTTACCGGGTAGAAATTCACGGCCTCAGCATCCATCTAAGTTTCAGGCCAATGGAACTGCTCCTTCACCTCCCCTGCAGGTTTATATACGGTTTTTTTGCGTCTTATGTTACTATTTTGTCTCTAAGTTGATTATATGTTTAGATTCTTGATTTTGGTTATTTTTTATTAAATTTCATCAGGTTATGGGTAACCCAGCAAGTTTTATGCCAAACCATATGCAAATTCAGTCTCAGATGGCAAATCCAAACAATAACCCGAATACCCACTTTTCCTCTGGGCAGCTTTTGGGGTACCAAGTGAATCAGATGAATAATGCTAATTTTCAACAAAAAGGTCAATTCTTGGGGCAAAATATTGTTAACCCACCTCAGTTCTTGAATCAGAATGTTGGTTTTGGGGGTATGCCCAATCCAATGCAAAATATGAATCAGTTTCTGCAAATGCAAATGGCTATGCAAATGGCAAGTTATGCTCAGGCTCTTTCAGGGAGTGTTCCAATGTATCCAAACCAGGTGCCTCAGGGTATGGGAATTCAAAATTCTAACATTGCTATGAATAATGCACATTTTGGTCATGCGAATGCAAGTGGAAATTTGTCTAAGCAAATGGCTAATGGAAGTCAGCAATTGCAAGGGCAGTCGCCAGTGATGAACTCTTTTGGTGTTGTTCAGCAGCAACAGACTCAGAACTTCAATTCTCCTGCTTCTGCTAATCCACAGGTCTATACAATTGGTTCCAGCATTCTGTTTTGCTGTACTTCAAAAGCACATTTGTTTAAGCTGGTTTAGTTTCTTGCTATGTAGTGCTTTGGTTGTCTTCTCTTAGACCGTCTTAATATATTTAGTGCAATATGTTTTACTGGTTAATTCCATATGTTATATGCTTCCATTCTCTTAAGATAATGAAGCATTGATAGATTGTGATGAGCCTCCTTAGCTAGTAGCATGCTAGGAAAAGAAGTAACATTGAGCTAAGCAAAAAGTCATGTCGTTTGTGTACTTATAAATGATGTTGTCTTAAGTAACAGCGTAGCTATATAACTACATTATTTCTCGTTGCTATGGCTCTTGTTTGACACTTTGTACAGAACATAATTATTGTTAATGTGAACTGGAGTAAGCTGTGTTATAGAGGAGAGCTGTTCCTGTTATTGGATGCACGCATACGTGATGCTTGTTTTAGCCTGCAACGTTTGTTAAAGCATGTTTCTGCTTATTCATACTAGGTTTCTCAGGGTATGGGTCCTCAAAGTTCCAATTTTGGTATGAATGCACATTTGGGTCTTGTGAATGCCAATGTAGCCGCCCAGCAGTCTAAGAGCGGCTTGTCCAAGCAAATGCCTAATGTGACTCAGCAATTGCAAGGACAGTTGCCTCTGATGAATTCTTTTGGCTTTGCTCAGCAGGCACAAAATCAGAACTTTAATGCTCCTACTTCTGCTAATACACAGGTGAATTCACTTGGATCCTGCATTCTGTGTTGCTGTACTTTTAACTCCGTAATTTGTTAGAGCTGGTTTATTTTCACCAAGTAATTCTTGGTTATCTTCTCTTAGACCGTTTATTCTATTGACTGCAGTATGCACTACCGCAAAAACTCCTAAACAGCACCCTGCCTTTCGCTTAAGATTCAAGATTCTGTAGCATAATAGATAGTAATGAGCCTCCTGAGTTAGTAGCATGGTGGGGAAAAATGTCGTCTTACAACTGGTAAAGGATGTTGTCTAATTTGTAGCCTTGTGGTATGACGGGATTATTTTTACAGCTAGGTCATTGGTAGTTTTCATCGTACACTTGCTACATGACATGACTATTGTTTATTCAAGTGAATTGGAGCTAAGCTGCATTATAGAGGATGACTATTACTGTTTGTGCTCCTGTAATGCTTATTTTAGCTAGAAAGTTTTGCTAAAGCTGCATTATAGAGGATGACTATTACTGTTTGTGCTCCTGTAATGCTTATTTTAGCTAGAAAGTTTTGCTAAAGCCTGTGTTTTTGTATTGTTCAAACTAGGTATGTCAGGGTATGGGGCCTCAAATTCCCAATTTTTCTATGAATGCGCATTTGGGTCTTTTGAATGCCAATGGAGCTGTCCAGCAAATGCCTAATGTGAATCAGCAATTGCTAGGCCAGTTACCTATGATGAATCCGTTTGGCTTTGTTCAGCAGCCACAAACTCAGAACTTCAATGCTCCCGCTTCTACTAATACACAGGTGAATTCACTTGGTTCCTGCACGACTATTTTGCTGTACTTAGCTGTGTTGTGTGTTCGAAATGGTTTATTTTTTTTTTACTAAATAGTTTCTTTGGTTATCTTCGATTACAGTCTTAATCTATCATCCACAGCATGTATTACCTAGTTATATAGATTAAGGAAATGGAACTGCTTGTTCAAGAGCTTACTTGAAATTCCCACGGTTTGAGCACTATCTTTCACTTAACATGATTACTTGGTAATGGATGCTATCTTTAGCTTATTTTGTTCTTCTATGGCAAATTATTTGTTCTAGCTTGTTCATTTGAAAGTCATATTTGACACCTCCCACAGAAATATAATTGTTTGTTCTTAATGAAGATTGGAGTATACAAGTTGTTTTATAGAGGAACACTTCCATTTTTTGATTTGTGTCGATAGCATGATTCTTGTGTTAGACAGAAAAGTTGCTAACAAATGGTTCTGCTTATTGTTCCAATATCAGTTTTGGGGTAGGATTTAATTTTAAAGAATACTTGACCGCATGCTTATTCTAAAAATATTAAATCAAATTTAGAAGGCTTTATAACTTGCGCAAAAGTTACAACATCAGATTAGATTTCTGTAACTTTAAGTTACAAGTCATTGGTAAGTCTCAATGCATCTAGGATCACAGTGATATAATTTGCGTAAAATAAAATACAGTATTTAAAAACAAATAGATAACATAAAAGTCTTCTTGATCTATGCATTTTTGCTCTGAGAAGAATCGAGGGTCATTTGGGCTATTCACATTTGATGTTTCTTCTGTTTCATCTTAGTCCTATTAATTATTTTGCAGGCAAATCATGGATGCGTTGTTGGGATTAGCCCATCAAAAGGCAACCAGCAAAATTCTTATAATAGTAACTTCTCGAGGAATCAAAAGCACGACGCTAAGTATGTTCTACTCTTCTGATTCATTTATGTTTCTTTGTTCTATATATAGCTTTTATTCTTTTATTCCTTTCCTGATCTCCATGTTCTGCATATCTAGGAATTCCAAGTTTGGTAAAGGGAAGTTCTCAACTCATAACAAAAACCTGGGAAAAGGTGAGAGTTGTCTTGGTTTTTTGCTCATTTTTACATCTTACCTATCCCTATGATTTGTCAGTTCTAAAATGTCTCTTTTTTTGGATGAAGCAAGTGATTTCATGAAAAAAGCATAAAAAAGATGCNCGTCTTGGTTTTTTGCTCATTTTTACATCTTACCTATCCCTATGATTTGTCAATTCTAAAATGTCTCTTTTTTTGGATGAAGCAAGTGATTTCATGAAAAAAGCATAAAAAAGATGCATAAGCTAAGGATTTGTCATTGGAGATCACAGAAAGTCTGGCTTCTATACATAAAAAAAAGACTGCCCTGTTATTTGATTTTCCACTAGCATGAATTGGATATTTAGTATTTCCTTAATAAGCTTCATGATATAATTTAACCATTGTAGTAGTTGGAGATGCAATGACCAGTATTGAATTTGTAGGTTTGAATTCTGGTTAGAAAAGAACTTTGTAATGAAACAGCACTCATCTTGTATACTGTATCTTTCTCATTTTATGTATATCTCATTTGTTTCTGGATATATGTTGCTTGTAAGGTCAGCAGTTCTACTTGTATATTGTGTATCATTGCTCTTGAATTGCTTGTAGTAACTACTTTCATTGACTCATTTTTTATCAGGTCATCACAGAAATGGGGAGAAAAAAAATATTCATTCTAATTCAGTGAAACCTGAGATGGAGAAAAAGAGGTATTTCTCGGTTTTAGTGGAATCTTATGTTGCATTATATGCAGCAGTAAGAGAAGTCTTATTGACATTTATTTAGTCAGTTTTGAGAAGTTCTCTGACTACAATTTTGCAAGGAAGTTTTTTGTTTTTTTTTGGTGTGTGCGCCTCTTGTCTTTCTTGGTGATCAGCTTTTTAACTTTCTTGAGACATTACACGCCATTAGTTTGTTTTCAAGAAGTTGATCAGCAAATACTTCAAAAGTTCAATGTGGATAATAGGGATTTTTTTAGATTCACTAGCAATAAAGTAGAAACTGATCTATTGTATTACCAACTAATAGTTCAACTATAACAACGTCCTTAAACAATCAAATTGGTTTTTCTGTATGTCATATGAGAGAATGGAAAGCCCTCGTAAAATTGAATGTCGCCTATATCTGGTACCTGTGCTTGTGGAAAGTAGCAGGTACCCAGTTGAGTAGCATGATGGTTTCTTGTTTGATTTCTATTTATGATGGGATGTTGTTCTGAAAAGAAAAGCAGCATAATCAACTCCTATTAACTTCTGCCATGTTTCAGGAGTTGATCTTTAGATTTTGTTGTTCTTTTGGCGGTTGTCTTCACTATTTTCTACACTGCTACCTCTCAAGTCTTCTTCATTTAAATCACCTATGTTTTCTTGTACTTTATATTTGTTTTTCACTTTTGTTTGATTTTTGATTTATTTTGTGTGGATATTACTCTGTGTTGCAAAGACCTCTCATGGTGACTTACTCAGCGCAAGAAATTCAACAGTGGCGGGAAGAACGCCGTAAGAACTACCCTTCAAAAGGAAACATTGAGAAGGTTGGTTACCTCTACTTGAAACTGATGTTTGTACTTGAATGTATAGGAACATGACATATCTTAAGAATAAATATGCTTTGCTGCAGCAGCTAACAGGGAAAATGGTAGAGTCCGAGGATAATTCGAATGCTGCTAAGTTGCGCCGTCAGGTATGTTGATATCTCAAAATTAGCATCCCGTGTCATCAGAAGTTGCTTTTAAGATGCGAACTGTGTAATTTGTTTTTATGATTAATACCTGTTATATCTGTGTGCATGCGTGTCTGTGTGTAGATTAATGTTGTCTAAGTGCACTTCTTCTCCTGTGACATGAAAGTCCTAAGGTTTTTATTTACATATTTGTTTGCTGAACTGGTCATCAAAAAAGATAAACAAAATTGAACTCAGTAGCTGTCCGTCTTTGGCTTGAGGTTGGCAACACAATTTTTTTCCTCAAGCTCAATTTACATTTTATGCATATTCCGCAGTTGATGAAAACCACTAGTTTTAAGAAGAGCACATATCTGCAGCCCAGGGTCCACAGTTTTATTCTTTTCACTGTTTGCATTGTGTTGTACATGAAAATATTATCTTGTAGTGCACATAGGCTGAAGTTAGTGTAGCTTAGGTATATTGTCCAAACTACACCTTTTTCTTGTTGTATCCATCCTTCCATTGGATGCTATATTGAGATACTAAGGTAGAAATGAGGAACACCAAAGCTGCCTGTTTCTACCCCTTCCTGCTTCATATGAAAAGTAAGCATGAAAAGACAGCTATTGAAGAAATGAATGAGCTATGTCTTTCTTCTTCTTTGCAAAAAGAAGACATATTATCGAAGTGAGTAAAATTGTATGATGAATTCCTTTGTTAAATCAACTAAAAAAATTTGAGGATAGTATTTTGATGTACTCTCTTCATTTGGATCTTCATGATGTTTCTAATGTTTTCTATTTCTAGAGATGCTATATTAATACCATTGAGGTCCATGCCAAGTTCAAAATACATATTCCTTCCCTCAAAGAAAGACATGAATCACGTACTCTTGACTATTTTCCAGTTGTCTCCAGATTTTGTGAGATTTTGTTTGGACTATAATCTTAAGAAACAAGGGAGGTGAACGTATGCAAATTGAATATTGGTGAGTGGAAAAATAGCTGGGTCTTTGGTTTTCTCTAACTCTCTGTTGAGACTGGAGAACTAGCGTACAGTCTTTATAGGATGTGATGTTAAGAATTTGGCAGCTCAAGTAGGAAACTTGAAGGCTTTCTGAAATTTTCTCTTCCATAATAAGCTAAAGATCTTGTGCATTCCTCCTCTAATCTCTAAAAACCTTCTCAAAATTCCTTTCTTGCGTAGCAGGTTCTAGTCTCAAGATCACGGGAACTGAACCTTTACTCTTTGTTTGCTTTCTTTACACATTTTAATTAACACTGCATGTCTATGAGGATATCCACATTCCTCCCAACATTGAATGTTTTTCCTTTAACTCTTTTGATTGTCCAAAGCTTCTTTTATAATTAGCTAAAGATGCGTGCGCAATATCTGAAATGCAAGCATGTTATAGCTTTCTTCTGAAGGCTGAACCTAAATGACCGATGGTTTTGTTATCAAGACTTGCATATTAAACATATGCTGAATTTGCATTTATGCTACACTTTAGAGAAGAAGTTCCATACTTGGAGGAAGTAAATGAACAGTGGTTTCCCTTGTCCATTCAATGTACATATATTTTCCACACATCTCTGTTCATCACACGAATAGCTTCCACATCTTTGCCCCTCTGTTATCTTAGAATGCTACTCATCTTTACACCACTCTGATTGCACTAAATATATTCTACTTCCTGTACATTCCTGATCGTCCTGCATGGCTAATGTAAAATGTCCATGGACCTATTATTTGGTCATATACTTGTATTATTTACTCTTTAGCAAGTTTAGTAAGGCTCTCTCTCTCTCTTCATCCGTTTCATTGTCTGTATATACTGGCGACTCTTAACCATTCATGTTGGTTTAATTAGTTGAACTTTCTGCAGCAACTTAAGGAAATTCTAGCCAAGCAGGCTGAGTTAGGTTTTGAAGTTGCAGAAATACCATCATCCTATCTGTCAGATACTGAGAAACAAGTGGATGGGATGGAGCAAAAAAGGCCACTGAGTAGAAAAGAAAGGTTCCAAAAAAGGTTCAATAAAAAAGAAAAGTTCAACCGAAATGATCGTTTCTCCAAGAAACGAAGATTTGGAAACTCCGATTCACCAAACACTTGTGATCAAAAGGACTTTCCTGCTGGAAAACAGGATGTGAACCGTGAATCTGTAACTCAGGTTACAAAAAGTGCGAGAGAATCAACACTGCTGCAGAAACTATTGAGTTCAGATATTCAAAGAGATAAACGGCGCCTATTGCAGGTCTTTAGGTTCATGACCATGAATTCTTTCTTTAAAGATCAGCCTGGGAAACCCTTGAGGTTTCCTCGAGTGTTACTTAAGGAAACGGGGAAAGAAATTGAAGCTGCTGAAGAAATATCTGATGCTATAGATACAAACATTGAAAAATCATCATCATCATCATCAGACGACGACAATGACAAGTACGAAGAAGACAATATTGCTGAATTTACAGAAGCAGTTAGTGAGTTACAAGAAGATAGTAGCAGTGAAAGTGAAGAACCTGAGGAAGAACAAATCTCTAGTTAAACAAAACAGCCTGTATCTTTGTCACTGTTTATTGTATATGCTTGTTTGTTATCTTCCATCTTAATTATGTGTAAATTCTAATGTCTAATATCATAGCTGGTATTGAAATTTTGATTTTCAAGGTTTATTTGATGAAACTTTTGGGCATGTAGAATAGCAGTGATGTCTGTTAGTATTAGTTTATTTCGAGTGTATTACGTGGTCGTTTTGTAGTTGGTTAAAGTTATTTAGTAATACATAGAACCTCAGGATAATCCTTGGTTAAGTATAATTATATGAAATGTCAATATTGGAGGGAAAATAAAGCAATGTTGATTGATGAAGAATATTTAATTTTTATTAATTTCTTAGCAATAAAATACACAAACTAGTAGTTTCATGATTGAGAAGAGTGGTGGCATTAGGCTGTTGAATATACCATCCCAGCTTTATAAAACATAATTATTATATTCTATCAATTTGAATTCAACACGTTAATTTCCCTATGAAAGATCAAAGAAGATGCCAAATTAAATTATTTGATTATGAACGTAGTTTAAAAATAAAATATGTATAAATTAGTCAATCAGAAGATTCATAATGTCTAGTAGTCAAATAACGATCAAGAGTTTAGATTAATATTACTCATTTTTTTTCACGTTAAGTGGAGAATAGTATGTCTTTGATAATTATACATCAATATTTGCTATTATAACTTTTGTTAATTCTCTAATTAACTATTAAATTTAGAGTATCATTAATTAATCATTATATACACGATTTAAAATTAAATAAGTGATTTCTACTCTATTTTGTGTATATGTGTTGGTACGTAAGTAAAAAATTTTGTTCTAGAAGCATATGTATGTAATTTAATTTAAATAAACAATATGCAAGGTAGGGGTAGAGAGGGGACTACGTGAGTTAGGTTGATATGATGCGTGTTGGAGAGTAGGATATAATGTCACTTGTTAAATTCTTAATATTAAAGTCGTATTCTTTATTTAAGAAACTTAATATTTTTTTAAAAAAAATATTTTTCAAAAGTTTTGAGGAATCAAACCCGAAAAACAAAGACAAATTTAAATTTCTAGAATTGGAAAATTCTATTACGTACTATTCTTGTTTTGCTTGGGTTGTAAAACTCAAGTTACTCCTCTGTCTTAAATTACTTGTCCATCTTTTCCTTTTTAATTGTTTTTAATTATTTGTCTATTTTGACAATTCAATTAATTACTTTGAAAAAGATGAAATTTTTTTTAAAATTTAAATTTTTAATTCACATACTTCATAAATTAATAAGAGCAAAACAATAAATCATTATATTAATTATTATTTTCTTAACAAATATATTAATTTAAAAATAGATTAGTAATTATGAACAGAAAAATAGTACTATCTGAAAGTACTAAAAATTATTTGAATTTAGACTAGAAATTCCTGCAACAACGGTCAAAATACGATTCTCTCTAGGGTGCCGCGTATATAGGGGAATAATAATAATAATAATAATAATAATAATAATATTATTATTATTATTATTATTATTATTATTATAATAATAATAATAATAAACGGTTGAATTCTTTGGCGGTTGATTTACGAAAAAGAAGATTCCAAAAAATGAGACATCTCAAAGCGATTGGTTCAAATTATTAAAAAAAATTGCATAGTGCGACTTTCCTAACGTGTAAAATCTGGAAACAAATTAGCTTCCTACGTATATATACTTTCATCGTTTATTTTTATTTTTCGTATTTGATAAAATACTGGAAAGATGAAAAATATTTATCACTCTATCATAATTTTTATTAATAATAATTTTTTCTTTCTTAAAAGACAATAAAAATTCCATATAAATAATTAACTACTGGTTTGAAATATAATTGTTCATGAATAATTAAAAAGGAATAATTATGCCTGGTATTAATTAAAGACGACATTATATACTTAGCTCTTGTTAATTAAGTGTTATGTTCGGAAAAGGGGCAGATCAAATTAGGTTTAATATTTTAATCAAATTCTAAATCGATTAAATATAGGAGAAATGTTTTATGTATAAAAAATAAGTCTTAGATTCTAGTGATGTGTAGATTAACTTCTTACTTATAGTATTAGATCACTCCAATGATTTACGAGAATGATCTTGAAAATAAATAATCTTAAATTTTTATCTTATTTCTTTCGTGATTATTTTTTTTTAACTTTTAACCCAAAAGATTATTTTACGAAAAAATGATTAATAGTTTATAATGAACCAAAATCTACGTCTCAATGTCAAGAACCTAAAAAGGGGGAAGACTAAAGGAAAAGAGAGGGGAAAAAACCTTAAAGAGGATTTAAATCATTTATGCATGAGAGCAAACCATACATCAATTAAAATTATGATGGAACGATAATTATTTTATTTTTTATTAAATAATTTGGATTTAAATTTTACTAAATATAAAAAAGAAAATTATTAGTGAATGTTTTACTTTTTATAGAAGATTTTCTAAGGTAAATTTTAATTTGACAGGATTTTAATATAAATATAATAAAAATAAAACTATTTATAAAAAACAAAAGTGGCACATAACTACAGTTTTTATGTCACTCAATCATGGTAGTTCTATATATATATATGATATATTTTTTAAATATTTTTCTATTGTAGAATATTGTAATTTATAAAGAGTATTAGCGTATTTATTATATTACGAAAAGAAAAGGAATTTTACCCAGATAATCGGATAGATGTATGATTTATTTATTATGATTTTTTTTTTAAATATAACTTATTTATTTTAATATATATATGTATCTATATATATATATAATTATTTATCAATTAGTTATTTTTAATTTTATCATATTTTGATTAATTCTTCGGAAAAAAATAATATCGAAGTGCAGTAGGTTAAATTTTTTTTTTGGTTAAAGAAAAGTTAATTGAAATTTTGACCCTAAAGTTTTGCTTTTAAGTCAGATAAACGCTCAGAAAATTTATATTTCTTTAGTTAAATTATCGTAGTAACTCGAAAATGGCCCAACTAGTGTCCATGATAGAATTAAACATTTTATATATATTATATAAAAAGATTAATATTAATGATTACTAATATAAAGAATTATAAAAATCTACTAATATCAAGCTGTCATGAAACAGTGCTTTAAAATTAATTTCCTAGTAAGCCATTAATATTAGATTTTAATACTCTAAATGCAGGTTATTCCAAATGACTGTATGGGCATATGAACACATAATAAAAGTGTTATTATTAATAATTTTGGTTCTAATTTGAAAAATATTTTGTGTGTGATCTCAAATATTCATTACAATAGAACATGTCATCTCGTTGAATTATATACATTATTCTCAATCGAAAGTATGAGACGTGTCTTAGATTTTACTGCTTATTGAGACTAATTCGTACAATTATAGGTGTGACATATTTCAAACGATTAACTTATCTACTTAGATAGACATTTGAGAATATTGACAAAATAAATAAACAAATCAATTTTGAATATGTTTAGGGGTGTTGAGTTTGAACAAATCGTGTTTAAATGTCTAATGAAATTTATTGACAAATTTAAGGCGTTGTGTATATGTTTGCCAAATTTCAAAACTAATTAATGATCTGGACCCGTAGTCGATAAATTCAATTTGACTTATTACCATCAATCTATAGATATGCTAACTAGTTGAATAACTATAAAAGAAACTGTCATTCAGCTATGAATCGTTATCAATTTAAATCGATAAGATTTCATATTAAGAAAAATCTTCATTAAAAATCAATTCCCAACCTCATGTTAAATTAAACATATATTACTCTTGGAAATTTAATAAGATAATTTAGAATTTATAAGTAATTTCTAAAAATCAAGTTTCATTAAATTGACATCTAGTACTAATTTAGAAGAAGTATTAGTAGCACATGATGCTAAAAGGATTAATTACAAACAGAAAATAATAAGCATAAACTCATAGGCTTTTTTTACGAAAGAAGTCAACAAGATTTATCCTCAATTATTATTAGATTATCAATTAATTCGTTATTTATTTATTTTTTATTTCAAATCATTATAATATTAATAATATGATAAATAGAATAAAATTTAAATTAATATATGAATAACATATGATATATTTATGCCGAATATTTTGTAAAATTAATCTCCTTATTTTTACTAGATAATGATAAAATCTATATTTCTATATCGTGAGATTCCCTAAATATGATATTATTCTTATGTCGATTTCGATTCAATTTTCGGTATAATACGCAAGAACACACGAATAAAATGTCGCTGCAAAAAACACCTGTAGAAAATATATTTGCAGCCTTTTCTTCTAGAACAGCGGCACAACTTCAAAGTTAAAACTATTTTGTAACCATTTTCTTGTTTTTTTTGCCATTTTGGAGCCNTTATGTATTTCGATTTCGATTCAATTTTCGGTATAATACGCAAGAACACACGAATAAAATTGTCGCTGCAAAAAACACCTGTAGAAAATATATTTGCAGCCTTTTCTTCTAGAACAGCTGCACAACTTCAAAGTTAAAACTATTTTGTAACCATTTTCTTGTTTTTTTTGCCATTTTGGAGCCTACCATTAACGACTCTCTTCCCATTTCTCTGTTTAATAATAATCGTTTTCCCATCTTCTTGCAAATTTCACCCCACCCCCCTCATCCCACACCCCATAATTTCCAACAAGAACAGCTTCTATGATGTCTTTGACCTTTGAATTTCATCTTCACTTATATCCAAATTTTATAAATTATTATACTCATTCCAGCTTGCACCAAAGAATCTCAATTTCATTTATTCTTTATTACATCTATGCAAGTAAGTTGTGATTTACATCTATAGCTGATGACCCTTTTTGTGTTTTATGAGATATAACATTTTTTGTGTGATTCTTGATAGTTGACTTTTTTGGGTTGTAATATATTGTGAGATTTTAAAGATTGAATTTTTAGATTTTTTTTTTGTTTGGGGTTTTGGTTGACTATATGGGGTTTTGATGAATCTGATAAAGTTTAGTTTTTTGAACTTTTTGATGGGGTTAGTGATCATGTGATTATGGTTTAGAGATTCCTGTTGTTGTTGCTGATCTGTTTAAACCATCTGTTCCTTTTAGCCTTAAATTGTCTTGTGAACTAATATGGAGAATAATTCTCCAGTTACTGATTCTATTATGATGAAATCATCCTCTATAAGAAGTATGTCATCTAATAGGTCAAGGGCATCTGGTGGGGGGTCTGTGAGGGAGGTGAATTTAGGTGAGTTTGGATCGAAACCTGTGAGACATGGGTCGCGGGGTGCTGACTCTGAGGGGTATGGAACATCTCAAAAAGAGATTAGTGATGAGGATTCTAGAATTGTTTATTTAAGTGATCCTGAAAGGACAAATGAGAAGTTTGAATTTTCGGGGAATTCAATTAGGACTGCAAAATATTCTATTGTGACCTTCTTGCCTCGAAACCTGTTCGAGCAGTTCCATAGAGTTGCATACATATACTTTTTGGTTATTGCTATTCTTAATCAGCTTCCTATGTTGGCTGTCTTTGGTCGGGGAGCTTCAATTCTTCCATTGGCTTTTGTGCTATTAGTTACAGCAGTTAAGGATGCCTATGAGGATTATAGGCGCCACCGTTCTGATAGGATTGAGAATAACCGGTTGGCATTGGTGTTGTTGGATGGTCAGTTTCAAGAGAAAAAATGGAAGGAGATAAAGGTGGGTGAAATCATCAAAATTTCATCAAGTGGTACCATTCCTTGTGATATGGTATTGCTCTCGACAAGTGATCCCACTGGGGTTGCCTATATCCAGACTATTAATTTAGATGGGGAATCAAATCTAAAGACACGGTATGCAAAGCAGGAGACGCAAATGAAGATGCCAGAAAAGGACAGTATTAGTGGGATGATCAAATGTGAGAAACCAAATAGGAACATTTATGGTTTTCATGCTAATATGGAAATAGATGGAAAGCGTGTTTCTCTTGGACCTTCAAATATAATCCTCCGTGGCTGTGAGCTCAAGAACACTAGTTGGGCTATTGGAGTTGCAGTTTATGCTGGAAGAGAAACTAAAGCTATGCTCAACAACTCTGGAGCTCCATCAAAGAGAAGCCGTCTTGAAACCCGAATGAATAGGGAGATCATTATCCTCTCTTTCTTCCTTATTGCATTATGTACTCTTGTTTCCGTTTGTGCCGGTGTTTGGTTGAGGCACCACAAGGATGAGTTAAATACCATTCCCTTCTATAGGAAATTGGACTTCTCAGAAGACGAAGTTGAAGACTACAATTATTATGGCTGGGGACTGGAAATAGTATTTACTTTTCTGATGTCAGTCATCGTCTACCAGATTATGATCCCTATATCACTCTACATATCCATGGAGCTTGTTCGTGTTGGTCAGGCCTACTTTATGATCCAAGATAATCGAATGTATGATGAAACTTCAAATGCAAGATTCCAGTGTAGGGCTCTTAACATAAATGAGGATTTGGGCCAAATAAAATACGTTTTCTCTGACAAAACTGGTACCTTAACTGAGAACAAGATGGAGTTCCAATGTGCAAGCATTTGGGGTGTAGATTATGGTAGTGGAAAATCAGATTCTCAAGAAGAAGTAGCTGGATTCTCTGCTCAAGGTACTAAAACTTTCTTCATCTTTCAACCCCACCCCACTTCTTAGATAAAGAAAAATAACCCGTTCTTTGTTGCCAACTTTTTTGTAACACATTTTCTTTCTTATTTGGCAAGTAGATGGTCAAGCTTTAAGGCCAAAAATGAAGGTGAAGGTTGATCCAGTGCTTTTGAATATATCAAAAAGTGGGAAGCATTCAGATGAAGGGAAACATGTTCATGATTTTTTCCTTGCCTTAGCTGCTTGCAACACAATTGTCCCTCTTGCTGTGGAGACATCTGATCCGGCTGTGAAGTTGATTGATTACCAAGGGGAGTCTCCGGATGAGCAGGCCTTGGTTTATGCTGCAGCAGCTTATGGGTTTATGCTCATTGAGAGAACATCAGGCCATATAGTAATAGATGTTCAAGGAGAAAGAAAAAGGTAGTGTTGAACTTTAGTTTTATCCCTTCCTCAACTTCTGTGCTTGTTTAATTTTTCTTGTACTACTGGAGATCCAACCTTACTATGTTAATTAGGTATGTGTTACTTTAAATGCTCAGCATCTAGAATAACTGATTACAAGGAAATTCAATGGAATGTGGATGTTTGAAGCTTTAAATTCATAAAGCTAGTTAAATCATGCTTATCAAATAAAAATTTGTGAGCGCATGCGCACACACCTTCAATCGAAATTCTGTTTTAGCTGTGAATCAATCTTCCTTCTTTTCATTTGATTGATGGAAATTTAAACTTTTAAATATTGGAAACAACTTTCTAGCATAAATAGATGGATTCAGCTGTATCTGTTATGCAACTCTCATATCACACTGTACCTGATGTGATGCCATTTTAGTTACCCATGACAGTCTAATGACTCTAATTTCCATTTCATGGTAATTGCAGATTCAATGTACTAGGCTTACATGAATTTGACAGTGATCGGAAGAGGATGTCAGTAATATTAGGCTGCCCTGACAACACAGTAAAAGTCTTTGTTAAAGGTGCTGATACAACCATGTTTGGTATCATAGATAAATCGTTGAGCTTGAATGTAGTGCGAGCAACAGAACTGCATCTACACTCTTATTCCTCAATGGGTCTCAGAACTCTTGTAGTGGGGATGAGAGAAATGAGTGCTTCTGAATATGAGGAATGGCAGTCATCCTATGAGGCAGCAAACACTTCTGTTATTGGTAGGGCAGCTCTACTTCGGAAAGTAGCTGGCAATGTAGAAAAGAACCTCACCATATTAGGTGCCTCTGGTATTGAAGATAAATTGCAGGAAGGTGTACCAGAAGCTATTGAGTCCTTAAGAGTGGCAGGCATTAAAGTTTGGGTTTTGACTGGGGACAAGCAAGAGACTGCAATTTCAATTGGCTATTCCTCGAAACTATTAACGAACAGTATGACTCAGATTGTTATAAATAACAAATCTAAGGAGTCATGTAAAAGGTCTTTGGAAGCTGCACTGACTAGGTGTAAGAGTCTAACACCACAAAATGCTGAGGAAAATATTGAAGCTGGAGCAAGTGCAATTGCTTTAATCATTGATGGAACAAGCCTTGTTTATGTCCTTGATGGCGAACTTGAAGAACTGGTAATGCTTGTAGATCTTAAACTCTCTCTCTCTCTCTCTCTCTCTCTCTCTCTCTCTTTCTCTCTTTGCTTCTGTATCTATACATAAATACATCAGTACTGTTGCATATCCCCTTTACTTAAACCTGTTCTTCATTTCAATGCAGCTATTCCAGTTGGCCAGTTATTGCTCTGTTGTACTCTGTTGTCGGGTGGCCCCATTACAAAAGGCTGGAATTGTTGCTCTCATAAAGAACCGCACTGATGACATGACACTCGCAATTGGGGACGGTAAGTGGGCATTAGGAGTTGTACTGTCTGAAATAAATCTACATGACAAGTGACAAAAGAAAAAAATTTCATAAGCAATACTGATCTAAAATTCATTTTTATAACTTCAGGTGCAAATGATGTGTCAATGATCCAAATGGCTGATGTGGGCATTGGCATCAGTGGCCAAGAGGGACGTCAAGCTGTGATGGCATCAGATTTTGCAATGGGACAATTCAGATTCTTAGTCCCTCTTCTGTTGGTTCATGGCCATTGGAACTATCAACGAATGGGTTACATGATATTATACAACTTCTACAGAAATGCTATCCTTGTTTTTGTCTTATTCTGGTTAGTGTACTTGTAGCGAGAGGTCTCTCTCATGCTTCTCACTATTTCTAGCCTCTAGGACTTGGTAATTTAGACAAAATTCAGTGGAAAGTACACTTAGGCATTAGTACTAAACCTTTCTAAGTTTAAAAAAGAAACATAGCTTAAAATACTCACTCAATGGCTGTTGTCAAATCGGAATATAGTTATGAAGAGTTAAGTAGTAATGAGTAATACATTCTCAAAATGGGTAATATATGTTAGGCCATTAGCCAGATTGTTTAATGATGTGTGACTAAAGTTTCATGTAGAATGTTAATGGTCCATAGACCATAATAGAGAACAGTAAAGTATGGATTTGTGAAATAATTTTGTGAATTTTCCTTTCAGCAACAGTTGACCCTTTTTAATTATTCTGCTCAGGTATGCTCTCTTTACAGCTTTCACTTTGACCACTGCTCTAACTGACTGGAGCAGCATGCTATACTCCATAATCTATACTGCGGTGCCTACAATAGTTGTTGGGATTCTCGATAAGGATCTAAGTAGAGTGACTCTTATGAAGTATCCACAACTCTACGGTGCCGGACAAAGGCAAGAGAGCTATAACAAGAAATTATTTTGGGTAACCATGATTGACACCTTATGGCAAAGTATAGTGGCCTTCTTTATACCTGTTCTAGCATACTGGGAAAGTGAGATTGATATCTCAAGCATTGGAGATCTATGGACACTTGCTGTTGTTATTTTGGTCAATGTACATCTAGCAATGGATGTGATTCGTTGGTCTTGGATTACTCATGCTGCTATTTGGGGATCTATAGTAGCCACTTTTATTTGTGTCATTGTCATTGACTCGCTGACGTTTCTACCTGGATACTGGTAAGATCACTCTGCTGATTTTCTTATAGATAATCTATTCTTATTTTCTGTGGACACTGCACGTCATTTGCTCATACTGTATTTATATTTACTTAACAGTTTTAGGCACTCCCAGAGACTTTCATACTACTTGTTAGTCAGCGGAGAAAATTGCTAAAACTAAAAGATTCGAAGAAATCCAAACATAAAGCTTTAGTTTCTGAAGATGGTTGCTTCTTTTCCTTTAAAAGCTAGGTGACCTTTTAGCTTGAGATGCAGTGCCACAGAAAACTAAGACTTCAATTCCACTCTTATAGAGTTATAGTTAATCTGTCTCTAGGCCTAGAGATCTTTGCACACTTAACCTGTATTTGAGTCTTTTGTGCAAATCCAACAGCAAAAGAGAGCAAAATAAGTAAATAGACAAACATGGTAGGACATGATTCTTCTTTACTCATATCCTGCAAACTTCAAATAAACCTATTATGCTTTTGTTTATGTCTCGTTAAAAATAGATTTCCCAGTATAGTAGTGTCTGTGTGTTTCATTGCAGTTTTCAGATCCCTGTCCCTTCCAAAATTAAGTCTGCAGAGAATGTATTTGAAATTTGATTTCTCATGCAGAAGATGCACTTGCTAAAACTGAATCACGATGGTCATTAGTATTTCTGCTCGTATCTTGTAAATCAACCAAGAAAACTTTTTTTCAGTTTTAATTTTTTTTCACAACTTACCAGCTCACATGGTAACTAAGAAGTTTTCAGGATATTCTCTTTATTTANGTATTTCTGCTCGTATCTTGTAAATCAACCAAGAAAACTTTTTTTCAGTTTTAATTTTTTTCACAACTTACCAGCTCACATGGTAACTAAGAAGTTTTCAGGATATTCTCTTTATTTATGCTGACAAACTTATCAAGTCAGAGAAGTATATAGACTGATTTGCATGTAAAATCATTTTTGCAGGGCCATTTTCCATGCAGCCGGGGAAGCTAAATTCTGGTTTTGCTCGCTTTCCATAACAATTGCTGCCCTTGCACCTCGTTTTGTCGTCAAAGCTTTCATTCAGCATGCTAGACCTCGTGATATTCAGATTGCAAGAGAAGGAGAGAAGTTCAGAAATTTAAGAGACTCTCAGACTGAAGAAATAGAAATGAATCCAATTGTTGACCCTCCTCGACGATGATTGAGCTTTTTGCTGAGTTCTCTTCTCCATCACTTCTGCTTGTAAAAAGGTTTTTCTTTATACTTCTTTTGGTTACTTTGGAGATTTCCTCCTTGTTACCGGATTTTGTTTGTTTTGGTATCCGAAGGATAGGAGTAGTTAGTATTCAGGTCCATTCTTTGCTATTCATGCACATTAATTGTACATTAAAAAACTGTACAATACTGGTTATATACCTTCATGTAACACCAATTTTCATCAATAGAATGAGCATACACACTCAAGTTTTTTATTGAATCTTACTTCCCTGTCTCTATCTAGATTATTGCATCATGTTACACTTTATCTAAACAGCCTCTCTACCTCCAAGAAGTAGTGGTAAGGTCTGCGTACACTCTACTCTACCCAAACCCTACTTAGTGGATTTCACTGGATATGTTGTTACGCTGTTCTTCAACTTATTGCTACTCCTTGCATGATGTTAGTACCAAGCCAGTGAATTGTGAAATTGCCCATTGTGTTGACTGTTATAAAAGGGTCATTGATACCTTTCAAGGTTTACATTGAGAAGAAAGTTCCATGTATTATGATTGACTACAATTTTAATTCTAGTTTATCTAATTTGCTTAGTAACCAAGAAACTCTTTGTGGTAGGCTTCATTAGTCAACCATATTATGTGTTTGAAAGTGTATGTTATGTGGTTGAGAAGAGGTGATCTTATTGTATGTACACATTTCTAACTTTTTTATATTTACCTATAATTTCAGTTAAAAGTAATTGATTCAATCGAACTCTGAACTCATTTTAAATTCGCCTCTATGGTATGGTTAAGCAATGGTGGATCTAGAGTTCAAGGTATAGGTTTACAGAGATGTAGTAGCTTGTGTAAGCTCAATCATTATAGTATATTAATAATTTGCAATTGTTGTAAAAACTTGCAAAATTTAAATCTTAAATCTGCAAATCGCGATGATTTCCCCATAAATAAGCTTAAAAGAAATGAATATGAGTATAAAAAGTCAAAGTTTGAAATCTTTAACTTATGAAATGTCATGAAAGAATGCACCTCCACATGATTTTTCATGAATTCAGCCCCCATTTTGAAACGTAACATGATACCTTGTCAATGAAAATTATGGTTGAACGAGTCTCTATTGACTATTTTGTCTCATATTTCACAGAAGTTTCCATAAAAAAACATCTCTACAGAAATTTTTAGTTGATACTTTTTTTTCGTGTGTGTTTATAAATTTTGATGGATAGAGTTATCTAAGCATAACAAAGAAGTGACTAAGATCAACAAGAATCTAAACGGTTTTCTAAAAAGTACAAAAGATTGATTTATTCTAAACTTAATAAATCAAGCAATCATTTTGACCAAGGGGTGGTATTCACAAATAGCATTTTTGGGTGCGGTTTAGTCCATGGTCCATTGGATGGTCGGTGCAAGGCCCGCCTTTTAAATTTTAGGCTCGTTGAAAAAAAAGGTACAAGGAATAGCTATTTGCTTACAAATTTTGGCTCAAATGTAGAGTTTAACCTCAAAAGAGTACTGAAACCTCATAGCCAAAAGTGCTGCAATAGAGACTACTAAATAATTGAAACTAATTACTACTATCCTAGTGTTATAAAGTTACATTTTGTACAAGAAAAGGTCCATTGATCATTGGATATTTGCATAAGTTCTTACACATGACCAGGGGACTCTTGGTTGCCATAAGTGTCTCTATTCCAAGGGTCTTGGACCTGAGCTGCAAACTGCAAGTTCCATATCAAGTCTTCTACAGAAGGACGTTGCGATGGTTCATCTGAAAGACATTTTATGCATAGTTCCATTAATGTTCTAAGAGAACTATCTGAGCATTCCTTCCGAACAGCTGGATCAATGATGTTCCTCCGTGCTATCTCGTCAGCTGTTAAGCTAACTATTAGCTGCAATAAGAACAACATGAAAAGGTTTTAACAAAATAGTTCTTCAACTTGATGACAATGAAAGAATTTCTCATAAGTGACTCTTACAATGTCTTTAGAAACATCTATATCATTTTTTGTATCGATTGTCCTTCCCGATATGATTTCAAGTAAGATTACTCCAAAGTCATACACATCATCTTTCTCCTCGTATTTTAACCTGCATTCAGGAATATTAACAAAAGAAGGTATTCATTAATACGACTGAAAGTCTAGTAGAAGGTAGAGTACTATCTTGGAATCTCCTAAGACGGTTCAAGTCTATGACACTATATATTGTCTTCAGGGATCATAACCAATGAATGGCATGATGCTATAACGGTGCGTACCCTCAATAGCAGTTGCTGGAGAGGTGTTGTCTAGAATTGGTCGAGATACACTTAAGATTCTCTAAAACCTTTTTAGACCAATTTGCATTTAGAAGTATAACAAGATTAGTTTCCAACAGGTGCTTCTGAAATCGAACCATAGAAGTGGAGTAATGAAGACCTAAAATGTAGCAGTAGCAGCTGAGAATGATGAGATCATTTACCTTTGCCCATCATTTCCCTTTGATCCACTAGAAGACGGTCCAGCATCCTAAGAACAGTTGAATAACGAAATGTGAATGTTCAAGAATGAAATGAGTGATTAATAGAGACTATAGTAGAGAAGAGAGGTTTCCATACCATTTTCTTATTTTCAATTAACAAAGGCAGGTTGTATTTGCTAATCTTAACGTGGAAATTCTGATCCAGTAATACATCTGTAATCTTCAATTGATTGGAGAATATCCCTGGTACTATTCCAGTATGAAGGAACTGAATTCCCTTTGCTATCCCTATTGCAGCTGACATCCGTTGCGTCCAAGTAAACTTTTGAGCTGAATTTGCCTCTACAAAACCGAGCATTTGCAAAGAATTCAGAACAACTGTCTTGAAGACAATATGCACCTGTACATTTAAGCATACGGCAAAGAAGAAACAATGCGTTGCATAATCTAGGAGAAAGTAATTAAAAGCACTTCATGTCTCGTTGAAATTCATCAGCACTTCTGTGAAGAAGTACAATTTAGTAGGCACTTGTCGTGATTGAGGACAATCTAGTAATATGTATCAAAACAATATGAAACAGATTGTTGCAAAGATGCTTGTTTTCTACAACGTGTACGTACCACGAATTCATTTACTTAGACTTTGTATAATTTGAATTCATTTACTTAGACTCTGTATAATTTATGTATATGGTAGAAATAGTCAAATATCTAAAACTAAATGATCAATTATAAACTGTAGCAGTTGTTGTGCCAAATGATAACTCGCGAATCAGATGAACTTTTCTAGACTATATACCTGATATGACCCCCCTCAGCGTCACATTTGGCACGAATTCAAAGACTAAACATATTCGGCTAACACTTGAGTCATCTTGGTAGCACTCAAAGCAGTGTCCAATAGTACTAACTAAGTGGCTGTATCTGATCTTTGAAATACGCCCTAGTTGGTGAGTGTAGGACTGAACAGTATGCCTCCTCTTCATTTTTATGCTTCTTATAGCAACCACAGTGCCATCTGTGAGACGCCCTTTGTAAACCTATTGTTCAGCATATAGAAAAGCACAATCAGCAATCACCATAAATGCAAGAGAATTGAAGAATGAACTACAAAACAGTCCATGTGGACTAACATTTTTCAAACAGTCTTACAGTATTTAGTAAGGAAATCAATACCTGCCCACTGGAGCTTGCACCAATTAGATTTGATATATCAAAGTTATTAGTGGCTTCTCGAAGCTCATCCAAGACAAATGTTCGATAAGGAGGGGCCCCAAGCAATCCCAACTTCCTCGTTTCAGAAAGATACCCTATCAAGAATCAAAAAGCAAGATACATCTTGAAATTTAGGCAAGAATAGAGTTTATTCCAATTACACAGTATTGGACAATTTCCTGAAGCAAATTGATATTTTCAATCTATATATAAAGAAACTCCTTTTGTGGAATAATGCTTTAGTTCAAATGTTTATATAGACTTTTCAAGTACAATGATGACAACAACAGCAACAGCAGCATACTCAGTGTGATCACACAAGTGGGAATAGGGGAAGGTCAAGGTAGAGTGTACACATACCTTACAGACATTAGATTTACAATTATCAGGCTCTAAAAACTTTCACAAGTTGAAATCATTAACATAATGTGTTCGTGTGAGAGAAGCAGAGAGCTTACTTGCATCATTAAGCAGCTTAAGAGTGTGAGCAGGAGAGACCTTTTCAAGTATCAATCTTGTTTGAGGGGCTTTGCTAGCTTTCTGCTTGGCATACTCCCTTCTAACAACCACGAAAGCCAAACCGACAATCGCTACTACTCCAACAAAACCTCCTACCATACTTGATGCAAGAACAGCTTTACCATTTCCCCCTTTAACCTTTCTCTTATGAGGCTCAATACTAACAGCCAAAGCTTCATTATGGCAAAATGAATAAGGATGCTGCCATTGCTCTTTATTCGACAGACAATTTCCAGAAAACAATACAATCTTGGAACCAGAACTAGGGTGCAAGCAATCAGGCAACTCCCCTGTCAAGTAATTTGATGATAAATTCACAAAATAAAGGTCTTGACTACATGTCACATTCTTTAGAAGCTTCCCAGTTAGTTTATTTCCAGAAATATCCAAATAGCTGAGTGATGGCAATGATAAAATTGTTGGTGAAAAGGGTCCAACCAGCTCATTAGAAGAGATGTCCAGTTTCTTTAACTGATAACATGAACCCAGTTCTTTTGGTACCCCTAAACTGAACTTGTTCTTCCTAAGTACCAAAGATACCAACTTGGTTGGAATATTAGGGAAATTAGGTCCAAGATTGTTACTTTCCAAATCAAGAACTTGAAGATTTGACAGATTATGAAGGTTTGGAACAACCCCAGAAAAATTATTACCAGAAATAGAAAGGATTCTTAGGGCTTGTAAATTTGACAAAGAATTAGGCAATGAACCAGAAAATGAATTGTTCTTGAAACTCAAAACAGACAAAGAATGAAGTAAACCTACCCCTTCAGGAACTTGGCCTGTAAACTCATTATTATCCAATATAAGTGTCTGAAGACTCTTCAAATATGAAATCTCTCCTGGAATCTCACCATAAAAGAAGTTTGAACTGATATTAACAATCTCCAAAGAAGATAAAAATCCAATCTTTTTAGGTAAAGTTCCTCTCAAACCTAAAGAAACCAAAGAAAGCACCTTTAAATTAGGCAAGAGAGCAAGATTAGAGAAAAGGGTATCTGCAGAAAACCCCTGAGGCAAATTAGGTAACCAGTTATAGCCAGAAATATGAAGCTGTGTTATGTTATCTTCATAACACATTAGTGTTAAGGCAGTGTTTGGCTCACTGTTACAAAAATCTGTATTGTCACTCCAACTACTCAAATCTTGAGGGAAGTTCAAAAGCTGCTTAATTTTCACTATAGCTTCAGATTGTGAAGGTTCTAAGAACTCATCTGATAAATTAAACAGAAGAAACACCATGTATACAAGAAGCCAACATGAACCCTGCCCTGTTTTTGCAATTCCCATGACAAATGCAATTTTTTTGCTTATCCTTTTGAGGAATTAAAGCTGTAAACTTCAAGAAATGCTTGGGGTTGAAGAAGCTGCATGCATTTTTAAAGAATACAGTCACTAAAAAGTAGAGAATTATGTTTCTTGATAGTAAATTTAGGATACTCTGTAAGCACGTTTGTGAGTAGTAATATATGCTTTTCTTTGTATCTTTCCAAAGCTTTTGTTTTTCGAGAATTAAATTATTCGAATTATGATTAACATTTTAAAATTATTATTTTTTACATGTATAAGGCTTTAAAGATTAATCAAATTAAGTTTCGACGAAAAACATAATAAATTAAAGTAAACGAATGAAACTTTTATTAATTTTGAAAATTAATTTTTTTAAAAAATGTGATAAGTTAAAACGGACAAACAGATTAATTCATCCTCTAGTGTATTAAAAATTAATCACGTTCATGAACGATATTTAGTACTATGAAGTTTTTTTCTTTTAAATTGATGAATTTGTATAGAAATTTTGTTAGGTGCATAGTCCATAGACCATTTACAAGAACTTAGGTGGTATGAATATACCATATCATATTAGTTTATTTATTTAGGTAGATTGAGGTAAGTATGTACGCTAATTATAATTACGATTAAGTAACTTTATTGTGATTAAGCACTAGATCAAAGTTCGCATGTAGATAAAGATGATGCTTATACAATCTTCTTTCTATTTATTAATATCATTGATATTTAGGGAGATATACTTTAATAATAATTTTTGAAGTGTTTAATACATATTTGAAATTTTGAAGCAATTACTCCGATTTATATTTTAAATGTTAAATGTTTTGACCCTTTATTTTATTTTCATTATCTTTCATTTATTTTGCAACTTAAAGTTTGTTAAAATTTGCTCATTTATCAACTGAAAGTCGATTACTAATTGAGACAAAAATATTGGCTGAAACATATAATTACAATAATTTATCAATTTTTATAAAATACAATAGTTGACCTCGTGAAGCGCAGAAAACGTAGAGCACAATTCCCAAGACAAACAGAATAAAAAAATAAATTGTGACAACATAATTTGTCCTAAAATTAACTTCATACTATAAAGTTTTTTGCCCAAAATAATTTCATTCATTTATCTTGAATATATAGGAGTCTCCTATGTAAAATTTAAGCCATAATTACTTTAAAATTCTATAAGAGTTCCTATATTTATTAATAATAGATTGAGCAATAATTTATTTTTTAGTCAAGAAAAAATATTTTTAAGTTCGCATAATTTAATTATAATTGCAAAACTTTTTACAATAAATCGGGTATGTTGCTAGTTAGTATGGTTCTCTAGTCACAATTTTATTTTTTTGCTAAAATAATCTAGGATGAATCTTTCTTATGATTATATATATATATATATATATATAATTTTCAATATTTGCCTATATATGTACAACACTATAAAGTACCAGAAGCACTTTAATTAGATTAGATTAATATTAATAGATCTTTTATCCTTCATATATTGAATCATAAATAATAGTATTTTCGTTCGTTTTTATTTATCCACTATTTTAAAAATAACTTTTTACTTTAATTTAACACTTTTAACCTATTTAAATTATATTTTATTTTCAACATTAATAACTTATTTCACAAATTATTTTTCAAGACCTCATACTAAATATAAATTAATTAATATATATATTATGATAAAATACTCTATTTCAGTCATTATTTTTAAGAAACATGTGATATTCAATGTGAATGAATGAAGTATTTAATTAGAAAGGCGTCTTAATTGTTAGTATAATTATTTAATTAGGTATTGCAGCAGAATCCAACCTGAGTACATTGAAAATGTCAGTTAAATTAATTATGTGAGCAAAATCCAAAGAAGAGGTTAGTTAAAAAGGGAATATATATCAGACAGTAATTAATCCAAAATACTCAGAAGAATAGCACTTGTAACAAAAAAAACCAAGTGGGTATCTTCACACTATGCACACAACTCCAAGTTATTCCGAAACAGTTGATTAGAGTTATATATGTATTAATAATTAATTATAAAATTTAATTTTTTATATAGAAATTCTCTCCAAACTTATATATATTTCAATTAGAAAAAAAATAATTTTATATTAAAACATGACACATTGTTTGTAAAAGATTTACCCATTGAGGTGATTCGGCAATTATTTACACTTTGTTTGGATCATTGTTAATCATTGTTTCATAATATATTGTATTATATTATACTATATTATATGGTAGATACAATGTTTGGCTAGACAGCATTGTTTGTTATTATTTAATAACACTTTAATTGTTTGGTTTGACTGTATCGTACAGTATTGTAATTTATAAATTTACTAAAATATGTTTAATTATTCTAGGGTATGAGATTTGGTTAGATTTAAATAATTAAGATAAAAGGTAAATTGGTATTTTGAAATATTATGTAAATATATAATTGGAAAAAGAAATTAAGTAACATCGAAAACACACCAAATTAGTTGTTCCATAAAATAGGGATTTTCATTGTTACGTAACAACAAAATTTAACCGTACAATATAATACATTTTAAGGAACAATCAAAACAAACATTATAGATATAGTAACGATACAATACAATACAATGGATAACAATGATCCAAACATAGTGTTAGAGTTATTCGAATATTACAATTAGAAATGATTTTATCAATTTCAAACTCCAAAAACCATTCCTATGGATACTTTTGTAGACACAATTTATGTGTTTATAAGCCTAATTAATCATTCAGTCCAAAAGAACATGAATTTAATTCAAATTTCGTATAAATTTAATTCAATACAATTTATGCGTCTACAACTTCATCGTTAAAAGGTTACTAAATATTAAATAATTTTATAACACATGTTAAAACTTAATTAACAAGATAAAAAGTACTATTCACCTATTTTTGTCTATCTAAAATAGTACTAGCATTTTATTAAAATAAACAAAATCATAACTTTTTATTTTTATTTAAAAAACTCAAAAGATATGAAAAAATCTTTTTTTTTCAAAATCAGAAAAAAAGAGTAGTGGGGACTGGTGAAGTAATTGTGCAGTGAAAAGCCCATTTCATTATCATAGAGGCCAAGTCACATTTTTTTGTCATTAACTAAAAAAGGAACATTTGGGAAAGTGACTTAACAAAAATTAAACCTCAAAGAATCGACCAACATTTCATACACCAAAAACTTTTCTTCCCACAAATGACAAAACTCTAGAGGGACCTCTCTTTGTTATATATATATATATATTTTTAAAAATAATATTTTAAACAATTTTTTTTATCTATAAAAAAAAGTATACGTTAGAATTTCATACAATCAAATTCAAAAGTACAAAATGAGAATTCAATGTCAAAAAGAATCTTCAATTGAGTTTAAGAGCCGGTTTGGCTCAGCTTAAAAACTGGTCAAACTGACTTAAAAGCTGGTTTTTGACTTATTTAGCTGTTTGGCAATACTCAAAATAACTTATTTTAAGTTAAAAAAAAACTTATTTTAAGCCAAAAGTTAAAAGCTGGGGTAGGGGTGTTTTTTTTTTTTTAGCTTATAAGCTGTTTTAAGTTGACCACATTTTTACCTTTTTGCCCTTAACATTTTTATACAATCTCCAAATTACCCACATAAACCTAACATCTCTTTCTTCCATAACCCTTAATATTTTTGCCCTTAATATTTTTAGACAATTATTATTACCTATGGATGAAACTAAAATAAATCTTAAATCGTTCTTTGATCTATTCAAATTATATATCTTTAAAATCTATAATAAGTTTATATTCCTCTTATAAATAATTTGTGATGAGAAAGAAATATGTGAATGATAGCAAAATATAATTATTTATGGCTGTAAAATATAAATTAATTAACTTTTATTATGTTAACAACTTTTAAGGGTATCTCAGACATTTTGATTTAAAAAGCTGTTTATCAGCACTTATTTGCCAAACACATCAACAACTTTTTTTTTAACTTCAGCACTTTTATCCAAACGCATAACTGCTTATTTTAAAAATAAGTTTCAGCACTTTCAAAAGTACTTTTTTAAAGCTGCTTTTATTAAGCCCATCCAAACGGGCCCTTAATCTCTAATGCAATGTGTTTTAAAACTCCTTATATAAATTAGTGCAATGTAGGTTTCCAGGTCACTTTCTATCGCACAATCAAGAAATCATTTTTCTATTTTCTTGAGTCGATATGCAACTTGTGGTTATAAAAGATAAATAATAATATGTCAAAAATTAAAACTCTTGAAAATTTATTGAAAATTTGAGTGAGTCATGACTCAATCCAACGTTTAGCTCATTTAAACACAAAATAAATTTAAATAAGTCATAACCCAACCTTATTTTCAATTTAACCTATTTTAATTTCTCCAAATTTCAAACTCAATCTGCTTTCTCGTACTTTTTATTATTGGTTATTAAATACCATAGTATAATATATTTTTACCATATACATGCCAATTATGATTTGACTGGACCAAATATATATACAGTAGCTATATATAGTTGGAGACCAATAATGTGGTAGTTCAATATTTGTCCAAACTAGTGTCACATGTCACAGAAAGGAAGCAAAAAAGTACCCATTTTGGTCACTGAATTGAGAGCAACATCACAAACCTGTCTTTTTCCCTCTGTTGAAAATATTGAAGAAATTAAATAAAGTATATACTATATTATATAATAATATATAGAGACATACACTAGAATCCATGTTACATATAACATCAGAGTGTCACGGATGTGCTTGTGACATTCTGAAGTAATATCAGTCACAAGTAACAATGGTAGTACGCGGAGTTCACGTTAGAGCTCTAATTAAATTCGAATCGTCTTCTGTAGGACCTATTCGAGGGTGACGCTCTCAACAAGATTTTCTCTATATTCAGAGCTCGAAACAATTTTTTTTGATTAAAGATGAAACAGTTCTACCACTGTACTACAATCGATGTTGTCATATATACCAACTAGAATTAGGCTTATGCATATATATAATTTGGTACATTTGAATGGGGGCTAACTTCAGTAGGAACGATATATATCTCTCTATCTAATAATCGAAGAAAAATTATTTTTGATGAATTGTACAAATACTTGATTTTGGAGTCACTATTTAACTTGTAATCGTTTTTACTTTTCTTTTTGGGGGTAAATTTATTCGCTTCATAAACAATTTTTGTACTTTAGATGTTTTGTTTGAAGCGTGGTCTTGCGAGGGCCAAATATCAAGATTTTTTTTTGTCAAAAATAAATGAATTATTCTCCGAATTTCAATAACAACACATAAAAACTTTTGTCATATCTAAACTTATGCTTTGCGGATTAGATACTACATAATTTATATCGAACAATACGAAACTAGATCATAACTACTTTAGCCCATGGGCAAAACTTAAAGTCCACTGATTTGAGGAGCAAAAATGAAAGACCAAACTTATAAGATATATGTTGGCCTAGTGTCGATAAAATGAGTCTATATTTTAGTAATCCCTTTAATTCGATCATAATTTAATAGGTTGGGTGAGTGATATTTTACATGGATAAAATATAGGTTGATATTTATATTTAATCCATAAAAATATGGGTATAGTATAAATTAGTCAAATTGGTTAAGCTTCTAACTTCTATTCACTATAAATTCATGATATCAGTAAAAATATTGTAATTTTTCTTGTTTTGTATGTTGTTCTATAGAACTAATATTTTTCAATATAGTTGAAAATGTGAAGTCTTTGGCACTCTAAAAATATATTTTTAAAATTTACATTTCTTTTGTTACTTATAATTATATTTTTTTAATTTTATATTGGATAATAAATAGATAGTGTAAAATAAGCAAATCAAGTATTAGTATTGACGTTGTTTAAAGTGCATTGAACATGTTTTAGTCCTGAAATGCAAATATTCATTTACTTTGAAATTAAAAATATTCTCCCCTTGTCATTACATAATTTTATTTTTATATTGAAAAGTTATAGGAAGATTGAATTATTTTTCATTTTATATTGACCAATTTTCAACCCGCCCAAATTTGACCTAACCCGTCATTTGTCAACACTAGTTGGGCCTGTGGTTAGAGAATTGTTGGAAGGATCCAACAAACAATAGAAAATGGTTAATTCGGCCCAGCCCAACAAGGTATACACAAAATATTTGAAATTCTTTCACGTGGATCCAAGAATCAACAAAAGGACTCTTGACAACATATATTATCATGGGAAAATTGTATATAATAGCAAACTAATAACCTAAAACAAATGGAGTAGCTAGGGTTTGATTTAATTGTACTCCATAGCAAACGTTAGCTAAAGTTTGTCAGGCGTCTCTCTCCCAAAAAATCTCGCTCGCCACTCTCCATTCTCGCTCGCCTCTCTCGCTTTATACACAGAAGTGTATAAATTCTGTTTCTGTTTTGTATAAAGCGAGAGAAAATTGTATATACACATGCAAAAATATATATCTTCGTGTTATACACTTAATTATACAATTTACAAACATTTTACTTTAAATATTGCAGAGAAAAAGGCCAATAATTATTCAATTGCGAATTATACAATTGCAGTGAAATACAATTTTCTCTAACTTTATACAACAGAAGTGTATATATTGTGTTTCTTTTTTTGTATAAAGCGAGAGAAAAACATATATCTTCTTGCTATACACTTATAATTATGCAATATACATACATTTTAATTCGATTCAACTGTATGCAAAGCAAATTTCATAAAAATATTGCAGCGAAATAGGCAGCGAATTATACAATTGTGCATTATACAATCGCAGTGAAATAGGATAGCCAATTATACAATTGCAGCGAAATAGGCCAGCGAATTATACAATTT